>NW_019101106.1:0-1611 GCF_001856785.1 Myzus persicae
CCATCAAATCAATTATAATTTTGAAAAATCATTTCAAAAATATTCGTGTAATGATTTTTTTGATTTTTTGCTAACACAACCAAAACTGTTGAACGCAATCAGTTCATCGCAAAAGTACAGTAACGACACAATAGATAGTAAAGGACATGATGAGCAATCGACATCAACATAAAAAATGTAAACAAGTTTTTTATTAAAATATTAAGCGAAGAAGTTAAAAAATATTTTAATTATAAATTGTAATTATAAAGTATAAAAAATATTTAAAAAAAAAATATGCATGCTTTTTTTTTTGCAAAACTGGTACCCCTAGCCTATGGCCACAGATCGAGCATGATCCTACCCAATGTCTCCCATCTCATTAATATAACTTCGGGCTGAAAAATCCAGTGGTATGAATTCAGTCGTGGACGGATGACAGCTAGGTCCGTCTCCTTAGCTGCTACTTTTGCCGGCTTGGTAGTGGTTGGAACTCGTTCTCCACCATTCGGGAGTTGTTGAACTTCTTGAACATGAGGTCGGGGGCGACAATGCGCAACACATGTTTCAGGTCGTAATGGTGCTGAAGTTGTATTTAATGACCAAACCCGTATTATCCTCATGCAATCACTCCTGTCAGATTGTCTTCCGTCGTCGTTGTTCATCTCTCTTGCCATCAAACAAGGGGCCCTCTGCAAGCCTATGATTTTTTTTGCGAAGCAGTTTGTTCTTTTGTAAGAAAGCTTCATTTCATAGTCCTGAAAGGGCTAGATAAGACGTATTTATTATCTCACCCTTGTTATGCCACCTGTAATAATCGAAAACAGAGAGATAATAATAATGATTATATTCTAAGCATTAGTTTCTTCAATAATATGTATGTTGTACCCGTAATGACTGTACGTAAATTGTAAATTATGAAATTATAAATTATTGCATTGCATAAAAATGTTTAGAAATCGGAAACTTAGCACGCTTACAGAGTGAACTTTCCTAACTTGTTTATCTCTGCCAGTGGCATACACACATGGAGCAGTGAAAACTAAAAATAGTCATGGTATTTATTGAGACTTATTGACACTGCTACTTGCACGACTGCACGATTACGCGGACCGAATTAGGACCGAAGTATTATATATAAATATTATTACCAACAATTATATATGGTCATTGGTTGGATTACAAAGCCTGTAACTTGTAGACTGTATTATTATTGCCATGCCAGCAAGTAGTGAAATTTTGAATTGAAAATTAAGGAACACTTATCACATGTGTAATGTGTTAAACGATGTAAATTGTGTAACTTTTTTTTAATAATGATATTCTTTCATTTGTGGAATCTATTACGATTAGTCGGTTAATCTAGGTATATAATATAACATAATTGAAATGATCGTTTTCATACAAAAAAAGTCAAATAAAAGGTAACCTGTGCATTACAATTAACAGAAGAGGAGATAAGTTAATTTAAAAATGATATATGATGTACTGTGTTACTCTTGGACTCTCTTACTCTTTCACGCATACAAAATAAATGATTGAGCTCCGTGGTTTCGTCTCCCACTCTACCACCTAGCCGGCAGGTTTAGTGATGAGAATGCGCGAGATCGAACGAGTTAGGATTGGTCGCCG
>NW_019101106.1:3390-9425 GCF_001856785.1 Myzus persicae
TGAGGAAGGTTAACATTTTTCATATTTGTATTTAAAGTATAAATTAACAATCTATTTTCTGTAGCTGTACTGTTGGCTGACTTATTTTATTATTACTGACCAAACCTCATGAGGTATTTTATATTATTGATAAAACTATAAATTTTATATCTGTTACTACTGCTATAAAAAATGTTTGAACTAAAGCTTTTTAATTATTTAGAACAATGAATTTTAACCATGATCATACATTTTTTATTGTAAATTAATATTACATATATTTATCATCTAAAAAATCTTTAATGAATCACAATTAAATTAATATTTAATACTCGAACCACTTCTGCTACATGGTACTCATTAATATTATATGAATATTATTAATAGTGTTAATATTAAAAAGGGATTTTTTGCCTTGATTTATACTTAACTCAATTTGAAATTAGGAGTTTGTTGTATAATTGAAATTTTTCTTAATTTTTGATTTTGAGTGGTGCAATTTATGTAATGATTTTAAAATGAAGTGTGTTTTTAATTTAAATTAAATTTTTTATGTGTGTTTAAAATTACCTATAATCAACTACCTACTTGTAGTCAAAATATTTCTTTGGTTTTCAACTTCAGCATCTTTCCTAGTGGAAAAGTGAATCTAGTTGGTGCTATCGAAAGGTCAAATTTAATATTCTATGTAGCTCCAGGGGAAACCAAAAATTAAATTAAATGTAAAACTTTAATTTTTAAGCCAAAACAGGTTTTAAAAAAATTCATTTTTCAGTATATCTAACTTAAAAAAACCTACCCTAGATCCATAATATACATATTATACACAGTATATATATTGTATTTTAATATGAGTAGTGAAATGTGATCCATTAAACTTAACAAAAATTAAGTTAATCTTCAAATTTAAAAATGTCTGCCTTAATATTAAGTGTTAAGTAATTTTAAGATAAGTTTATTAAAAATAAATGATTTCATATTATTAATGATTAAATATTTTATTACCCAATGAAGAATCAGCACAAAATTTATCATCAGTCACATAAGGTTCAAATATTTTTGTAAACAAATTCAAACAAGAACTATGATTGATGTATGATAAAGATGCTTCTAATAAAATAGGACTTGAAATGACTTTTTCTATTTTTCCCCAAAAAACAATCTGTAAAAGTATAAAACAGTTTTAATTTACAATATTATAATTAGGTGGCGTTTAATTTTAATCACTTTTTATGTGAGAGTTGGGGATGTGTATAATTAGTTAAACCATACACTATGATGTGTGATTTTGTTTTTATTCAACTGTTAGTGAAAATTTTTTGTAGTAGAAATATTATTTTGATTTTCTACTTCAGCATATTTTCAGATGGGAAGGTGAATTTAATTGGTATTTTTAACAAAAAAAATTTGGAAAGTGTACAATGGTTTTGAAAAATGTTGGGAAAACAATAAAAATAGTTAGAGAAAAGTTAGAATCTAAAATAAGCACAATCTAACCTAACCTTGATAAAATGCATTCATTATTTTTGTTGTAACTAAAGACAGATTATAGTATAACTATAGATACTTTAAATTTTCACTGGATTTTTATGTTACCATTTCCTATATATTGTATCTTTTTGAGCTATTAATAAGTATAAGACAATTTCGACATTTTCTAATTTTATTATTTCTTACAATGTTCTTCATAAGTTCTCCTACCTAAAAAAAATTTCCTTGAAGTTAAATACATTATATGGGTGTTTGAAATTTCACTTAATATTTTTCTAGTCGTTTTCTATAAAAGAGAAATTTTCAAAATAATATTAATCGATTTGAATTTTGAAGTATTTATTCTTATTTAAAATTTTAATATTTTATAGTGTCTTTTCAATAAATGTCAATTAATTTTTTTTCGCGGGTAGTAAAAGATAAAAAGGAATATAAAGTTACTTGTCAGTGCTATAAATGCAGTTAAAAAAAAAAATAAAGACATATGTACCATTGTTTCATAAGCATTTTAAGTTAAAAATTTTGCAAAATTCATCAAAATATTGATAATTTGCCAATTATTTGGTAGTTACAAATAAATACAATTTTTTGTTTTATATCTGAGGATAGACATTTTAAAACAAGGCATAGCAAAAATAATTTGGAGGAAACTCGTTTGCGCACATATTAAAATATTTTAAAATTTACGACAACTCGTTTGTGCACAAACTAGTGAACAATGAAAACCAGATTGTAGGTATAGTTTTTGGTATACAGGGTGCTTTAAGCTACCCATACTCGATCGATTATGACCGTATAGTCTTAAAGCATAACGTGGTTTCCTATCAGTTTTTATCTATCAAAAACGGCATTAACGCTCGCCAAGTACATGAGTCATGAGTATATGAGCTTAAATATTTCTAATTTTCCACTATTTTTGTTAAATGTTTCCGGCGATAACTGATAAACCTTATTAGTTATTACAGATCTCTTTTGTACATTTTAGTTTAGTCTCCGATTGCGATTTGCGGTGCAATAACAATGGACGCTACTTGTTTAGGAGAGAAAAACGTTGTAAAATATTGGAAAATTTCAAATTTCGAGAGTATAGGCAATTAAAAAATGGAAATTTCAATTATCGGTGTACTAATAAATTTTGCAATGCTAGTATTATTGTAAACAATAATGACCAAATTGTCGATGAATCTAACGCGGAGCATAAACATGAATACATGATGCATATTCAGATCAGGTTATATCAAGAGAAATTGCAAGGAGCTCACTGAAAAGAAAGGCAGAAATTTATCTGTATACCCGTCCAAAAAAATTAATACGTCAAGAGCTAAAAAACACCGATGTTGCTGATGATATGGAACATGGTGACAATTTGAAGAAAAATGTTGTTTGAGTTTAATAATTTTACATCAAAAATGAGAAATGACCAATTAAAAAATTGTGAGGTGCGCAGATAATGTACATCCTATAAATGGATACATTTTTTTGAAAAAAGGTTTCTATTGTTCGTAAATTGTGCGCAAATGAGTTACGTTTTTGGGCGCAAATGAGTTGTAAAAAAGGTAAATGTGCACAAATGAGTTGTAGCCAAATAATTCATACTGTCACTAAAAAATCATATAAACACAATTTTTTTTTTATTAATATTTTAAGCTTAAATTTAAACAAAATAAAATATTAAAATGTGGAAAAACAATCATAATTATTTTGTTGCAATTCAAAAATATTGTTATAACATAGACAACTATCTGACAGACCATCTTCACTTAGGATTATTTTTTGTATACATTGATATTATATTTTTTTTTCTCTTTTCTTTTAATATTTGTTATATTGTGATAGTTAATTTTATTATATAGAATTTTTGTTATTTTTATTTTATTTTTACATGTTCACTATTATATTATTATAATTAAAATATTGTTGTATTATCATTATGTAATTGGGCTTGACCCGTATTGTAAATAAATAAAAATAAAAATTACCTATCATTGAAATTATATTTTTATAAACCATCCATGACAGTGACTAACTGAAACTTGTTAAATACTTTACAGCAGAGAATTAGATAAATAATTACCATTTTTAGTTATGTATTGTAAAATGCATTAACATGCAAATATGTGTACATATTTTAGCAGAGAATCTCACGATAATACTCTTTACTTACAGATGGATAATGTACGATAGTAATGAATATAGTAATTAACTATAACTAAATCCCAATTGAATTATTGAAATAATACTACAAACCAACATTCCCTTGATCTCCCTTGACCACATTGTATTCACCATTCCAATCGATACAACAGGTGCTACAACATCATTAAAAGAAACTCAGTTTTGTAATACAATTATAGCTATACGTTCAGCATACGACAAAGTAAGAGGTGTATGATGTTCATTCAGGTAAATCATTTCTACCTGAAAAATTATTTTAAATTATAATATATCATACCAATTAATTACAGTTTTTTGAATCATTAATAACTTACATTTATTATTTTAATAAATTCACTGTTGATTACTTTAATATCTTTAATATCTTTAGTATATTTTCCAACAGCAATTCTGTATAGGCCATTATTTACTGATATTAACTCAGATAACATATCATCATTTTTCTGAACACAACGAGCAGCTAAAAATGATATTTATTTAAGTTTCATTTTTTTAAAATACATTAAAGAAAGATTTTACCAGAAATTATTACATTTGGAGTAATAAATGATCCTCCACATATCCATTAATTTATATATTGCAACATACCAAGGTGCCGTTCCTATATTATTTTTTTTGACATTGGGAAACAATACGTTTTTTTCAACATATGCTCTACCATAACCTAAAACAATATAAGAAGCTCCATACTTAGATTAAAATGAGTAACAACGCATAACTCTAATATATATTAGTTATCACACAAACATATAAATAATATTAATAATTAATTGTCATATAACTATTATATGGTACCTATGGTCATATTTGTTCCATAATCGTGCAGAGGCAATAGAACACATAAAACTTTTGTCTCGTCTGAACCATCTGAACAATCCTTATGACCATCACAAACCCACAACAATTCAATACACAGTCCATTTGAACAATGAAACTTGTCCTCGGTGTTTCTATAATTTTATTCAAATGTGTGACAAATAATAATCAAATATTTACTACACAACAGTTAGACTCAACCTTAATTGTATATTACTACTTATCAGCCATCTGCAAGAAATATGGTTAAAAATGATCAAATTTGCATCAAAAACGATTGACTGACTTATTAATATATTATTGTCATGTTAACTGAATTAGAAACAAGTTAGTGAACAAAATATTCTAATAAAAATACCTATAAGGTATTTGCGAATTTGAAGTGTTTATTCAACTTAAGACTTTTAATTTGAAATATAAAATATTAAACTATAGTTAAGTTATAAGTTGCTTTGATCTTATGATCCTCTTAACATTGGAGAGGCTTTGTAAAGTGTTTTTTTTTATAAGTCTAGAGTATCAATAAGTGGGAATTGAGAGGGTCAGAACAGAACTGAGAAGTTATGTAGTAAGTACTAGGCACGATTAAAGACACAGCCTCAGAAGAATTTCTAAGACCATATTAAAGATATACTGGTTGCGCAACGAGTAAAGAGTAACGACTAGAAGTGTTGTCAACTTTTGTTTGATAAGTATTGTATATATATAAATATCTTAAATCGTAGGATAGGTCATTTGTGCTTTAGGTAATCAAATCATAAATTAACTCTATAATTTTTTTAGTATTTAGGTCTCTCATATGCAAAGATCGTTCCAACCGAATCTATGAATAAATTTAATTTATCAAAAAAAAAAAAAAAATGAGATTAAAGAATATTTTCTTTTCTTATAATAGATATGAACTATGAAATTTGCCTTCAGATTATTTGAGGCTTGTTTAAATTCCACTTCGCAAGTATTTTCTAAATACCTCAACTGGTCTATAGATGAAAAACAATAAGTGACCGACTTTTGATTAGTAACTGGTATTAACTAGTTAAATGAAAACTTACCAATAAATTCCCATATTTTTGGATGAGGCTTTATGATTTCAAATAGTACGGCATGGTAACTTTCTAAATAATTATTTGTCCTAATATCGCGATTATATACCGTAAATCTTTCAGGAGTTATGGAATGAATCCAAAAAGGAATAATGTATTCATAAATAAATCGGTGGTAACGCCAAAGCAACATCTTCATACTGCACTATGAATACAATTATGGTATTAACATCATCAACCACCGAAGAAACTCTGCTACTTCTTTCAGACGGAAGGTATGGTAGTGCAAGTATCTGTAAAACATTTAAATAATTAATTCACCATAATGATTTATTTTAAATGTTTAATAATAGGTACAATATTTAGAACCATCCGGAAAACAGGAGCAGCAACAAGGTTTATTTTGACTGAATTGTAAACACCAATCGACTTGTTTCTGGCATACCGCAGAATCGCCTAAATGAATTAGTAATAATTATATATATATTTTAATACTTCTTATTAAACCCTTACCTGACAATAATGAAAATA
>NW_019101106.1:11563-17047 GCF_001856785.1 Myzus persicae
ATTCAGTTTTACAAAACTGACGTAACTTCCGATTTAACTAGTCAAGTTCTATCTTTAAAGGAATTTATAAAAAACACTGATATGAAAACAATTAAAGAATTATGTTTATATTTAATAGAAAACGACCTATCATCTTTGTATAGTGAAGTTGTTACATCTTGTATTATATTTTTAAGTTTACCAGTGACTGTAGCATCGGCCGAACGGTCATTTTCTAAACTTAAACTGATTAAAAACTATTTAAGAAACTCGATATCTCAAGACCAACTAACAAACATAAGTATATTAAATATAGAAAGAGCTCGCACTGAAGAACTTGATGTAGAAAAATTAATTATTGACTTTGCCAATCAAAAAAGCAGAAAAAAAAATTTTTTAAAGTAATTTTAATATTATAAATACGTTATTATTTTTGTAATGTAAATGTTTTTATCTAATGTAAATTTGTATTTTTTTAGTTAAAAATAAATTTAAATTGTGGTGGATACTTAACGTTTACATATATAAATATATTTTTCATGAAAAAATGTTGTAAAATGTTGGTAAGTAAGGGGCCCTATTATTTGGTATTGCACCTCGGCCCTATTAACCTTAGTTGCGGCACTGATTGTATTAAACATTACTTTTTAATTGCTTGCATGTATAATGCTTTAGCTGAATAAGGTGTAGGACTATGAGCTACACATTGTTCTGCAAGAATGTTCTGTAATTCCTTCATGGGTGTGTCATCTCTCCTTACTCTATGATCATGTCGCTTCTTGATGAAAAAAGCATTGTCATTCAAATTTACCGATATCGATCCTGTATCCGGACATCCACTCTTATATTCCTTGCATCTCATATAACTGTGAACAAAACAATTAAATAAAACTAAAATTTCTTCACACAATTGTATTACCTAAGTATTCCAGTTGCTTCACTTTTAAAGTACATATATCCAAAATTGTCCTTGATTTAATGTTCCTTGAGAACATAGCTTATGTTTATTCATTATTGTCTTCAATGAAGGCCTTGTACTTTGTAGTAAGTTTTTGTGTGAAGTGCACCATGGCAGATGATGAAAAATGAAGCATATTTCAAATTAGTTTATTAAAAAGATATTGAAATTAGAGATATTTTATTCGGTAACGTTGGTGTACATGTAGGTTAGCGTTAAAAAATATGTCTTATCATTTTTCGAACAACCATGGGGTTTCGGTCTTTTGTGCTTAATATCACGAATTATACTGGATACCATATTGAACCACAGAACAAATGATAGATGTACCAAAAAACTGGTTTCATAGTAATGAAATAGCTCCAATTGATATAGCTTTCCACAGTGGCACACTTTGAGACCTTAGAGTACTTTCAAAAGCAATTATTCTAGATATATTGAAAAGCAACTCATTATTAAAAATGGTATATTACTATTTATTATATCAGTATTATAAAAGAACGGTATTAAATAATTAATAATACTTAAATGTAATATTTTTTAGATTCTAAAATAATCTTACTTATCAATAATAAAATTGTAACACCCCATGAAATTGGGTTAAAAAACAGTCAACAAAAAAACCTAATAGAATTTCAATCACTTTTTAATGAATTTGATAAAATTAAATGCTGTCAAGGAGCTTTTTCTTCTACTGAAAATAAGGATATAAGGGCTTCATATGGTCCTCAACACATTGAATCATGTGGTCAATTAAAGATGATAGGTAAATTATCAAGCAGTTGATAAAATTAAAATAATGAAATATATGTATAGTTTTAACTCACAATACTGTAATAAATGTTATTATGCCTAATGTTTCAAATAAGGTAAGTAATAATAGTATAATATTCAAGTTTTTAATAATTTACAAATACTAGAATACTTCATAGATCTCTAAGCGGTTATTCATTTCTTCGTGGACAAAATATCTTGCCATTGCCATGTGTAACAACGTTGAGACGTCACTTGTAAGCAGTTAAGATTGGATGTGGTTTTGACAATAATTTCTTCAAACTATTAAAAAAAAAATTTGAGAATAAAACAGAGAATCAAGAAAAAGTTGTATTGGTGTTTGATGAAATATCTTTGAGAGAGAGTATACCAGTTAACACTAGAAACCTAACATACCATGGTTTGGAAGTTTATGGTGACGAGTTGAATACTAAAAGTACAGAAAAAGCTAATCACGCATTACTTTTGATGATTCAAGGATTATCTGAGAAGTTTCATCAGCCAATCACTGTCTTTACCTAAAAGGGACAAGTTAAAGGTACATTTAAGTGAACCGTGTTTTAACTATTAAATAGTACAATAAGTTACATTTTAATTGTTGAAATTGAATAGGTATTGATCTAACTAAAATTATGCTGAAGGAGATTCTATTGTTGGAAAATTCTGGGGTTCAAGTGCTAGCTATAACAAGCGATGGCGCATCAACTAATCATACAATGTGGCATACGTTAGGGATTTATGCACAATCAGATGAAATACGAAATTCATTTACCAATCTATTCGACAACTATCGCCAAGTGTTTGTATTCTCTGATGCGCCACATTTGCTGAAAACTGTCAGAAACCGGTTGCACACTAAAAAAACATTAAGAGTGATTATTTAACATTAATTATTCATGAAATAGTTTAATTCAGCAATGAATATATAATTATTAATTAGTTTTAATAGTACAATATTTGAAAGAATATTAGTAAATACAACTTAAATAATTAAATATACCTATTATATTAACATTACTTGTCGATTAGATTAGTCCAACAAAACCTCCAATTAAATGGGCAATTTATGAGCACCTTTATGAAACTGATTCTAAGTCGTTGACAAGAATTTGTCCAAGACTCACCAAAAATCACTTTCAACTTAACAGTTTCTCAGAGATGAAAGTGAAGTTTGCTTCACAAGTAAGATCAAATAACTCCTTATGAAAAATAAAATAAAAACATTATTTAATATTGTGTAAATTATCTTTTATTTAACAGATTTTCAGCAAATCAGTAGCAGATGGTATAAGATTTTTTAATACTAAATCATACCCAGGGTTCAATGAATGTGAGGAAACAATACATTTTACTATTTTTATGAATAATTTATTTGACGCCCTCAATAGAAAATTTCCAGCAGAAGGGATAAAAAAAAATAGTCAAGATTTGGAGATTTTATTAAATGTTATGTGTTGCTCGTTTCTATGTGATGTTTTGTGGTACTAAAATCTTAGGAAAGTGTTCGAACACGGACGCGTTTTCACGCCACCGTATAGTTTCGGCGCAGTCCCCAAAGCTGCGCCTCGAATGCCGAAGCTCACGAGGTGGCTTACCCCCTCCTCGGCCCTCCAGCGCAGGGCCGTTCAATGCCGTAGGCTATGCCGCCGGCGTCCGTTCGTCGACTTTTTCCAGCGGTTGAGCGAGGCGCAACGTCCCATCCGCTCGCCGCCGCCACAACCTCGTGTCGTCACGAAATTCGGTGTGTTGTGACCACGATTAAAGATATACAGGTTACTCAACGAAACTAATTTATTGGTGCGCTTAAAATTAACGATCTTGTCATAGCAAGAATAACAGTTAGCGCTCTTGCATTTTAGTGATTTATCCTGGTACTACAAAATACATCATTATCAACAATTATCAAATAGGTATCAATAATGATAATCATTTATTAATTATTACATACTTATTATATACTAGTCTAAGGCCGTGATTATTAGTAAATTTATTAAATATTATACTTATTTTTTTTTTATAGTAAATTATGAAATATGAATTATGAACAAGTAATAACGAATAACCATAAAAACATTAAAAACCATTTACTATTTATTATTTAACAAGAAACAAGCTTTGATAATTTTTTTTTTGTCCTGTTTAATTTTTTGGTATTTTGATTTTCCATGTATGTATATTGTCTCATACGCATACAAATGTATGAAGTGAATATTTCCACCATCATATCGGTTTTATGATGTCCACATGGAAATTTCAAATTTGTCGAAGCCAAAAGAAATTCATTGTATGTATTTTCAAATACATCAGGAGAACTACAATGTTTCTGAAAACTAGTCTCTATCACTTGTAAAGTATTATACATATTTCCATTTGGGTGTGTAAGAAACCCTCTAGTTTTCATTTCAACTAATTCAGATTTATTAGTATTAATTTCTGAATTATTATTTTTCAATCCACTGATACATAATGTGCACTTAGTTTTTTTACTTAAACGTTTGGCCAGGTATCTGTAAATTATTATAAAGTTAATATTCTATTTAATAGAAATATTTAAAAGATCATAAATATACCTATATTTTTTATCATATTTATAATATTGTTTTTTATATATTTACATAAATAGGTAAGCATTGTTAAAAATGTATTTAAAAAGTAATTATTCTTGAAAGTCTTATCTTACCCTCCTAAATAGTATACAACACATTCAAAAACAGTGCTCTTTGTATAATAATGTTCAAGAAAAATATCTTTAATCGTGGTTGTGACCGTGGCCGTCTTGTACCAAATACCAACTGCCATGAAGACGATGTCGCCTTACCAGCACCGCGACGTCCCCCGGAGCTTGCAGACCAGGTCTATTGGTTATTATTTAAGTGGATTTATGTAGACAACCTCATATTATGTTGACAGTTGTCATTATTAATTAATATTATCAGTATTGTAATTGTAGCGCGTATATTGCCCGGCCGTTTTACGATAAATTATATTTAGTATTGTCTTACTGTAAAATACACTTATTGCTCATTGCGCCCATTGAAAATGCATATTGCATAATTCTGTATTAGGCCTTATATAATATAGCTGGGTAACCTCTTCCCGTCCACACCATCCCGCTAGTCGTTGCCGCAAACCACGATTTTTTAAAAGTATTTATACTTTGATTTACCCATTATTCCTTTCGGTAATCTGTTTAGGTTTAGAATAGAAAACCGTGGCCACAATTAAGATATACCTAGATATATTATCTTGATTGGTCGTAACATAGAAAAATAATTATAGACAAAACGCATTTACGAAAAATCATTTTTCTACGTTTTTTTAAATAATCTTAGAGACTAGACTAAAATCACCCATTACAAAAAAGATATAGAATAATATATTTTTTATGTCGATTTTATATTTTATTGCTCCTTGACCTTGTATTCAACTTTCAATATAAACAAAAAAAATTGTCGAACTTACATTTAAATTGTTTTGAGACAATATTTAGACAAATGGATACTTAATTCCCTCAAAAATATTATTCTCTATATTTTTTGTAATGGGCGATTTTACTCTAAAAATATTACTTAAAAAAACATAGAAAAAACAATTCTGCGTAAATGCGTTTTGTCTATGTTGCGTTTGGACCAAAGAGAGAAAACAAATAGGTACAAGATTCTTACGGACGTATTAGCCGTTAGTATAATACGGCGGCACTAGATGGCGCTGCAGTTATCGAATTTTTTTAGATCTAAATAATAATACCGGCCAACGCCGTTAGCAGCGTTAAG
>NW_019101107.1:0-10141 GCF_001856785.1 Myzus persicae
AGCTACAATGAGACAATTGATCAGTTTGCATCAAAAAAAGCACGGAAAAAAATATTTAAATAATATTATGTTTTGTTAATTTTTTTTTATTCTTAGTAAACGTAATTATACTCATTTCATTATTATTATAATTTATGTTCAATATAATAAAAATATTTATAAATAAAATATTGTTTGTACATTGTTTATACAAACAAATTTAGGCTTCTAACATAATTAAAAGAGCTTTAAGATTACAAAATTATATAAGAAGTTAGTCCCTAAAAAATAAAATAAATGTGTATATTGTATAATAATTAATAAATTAACATATACAGTCATTTGCCGTATGGGGCCCCGCGAAATTCTGCACCGGGCCCCAAAAACCATCGGGCCGGCACTGGACAAAATACATTTTTGATTTTATATTCGGAAACTATTAATTATTAAATACCAACGCTTCATGTAACTAAGCATTGGCTTTAAAGTTTAGATTAGGGGTGTGGTGGAATAATATTTAACATGGTAGGTATCGCTGTTTCACTAATCACATTCTTTTAAATTACTCGATCTTAATATATAAAACATTTCAAAAATATAAAAATTATAGAGACAAAAACAATAAGCAATATATACTATTTTTACTTGAAATGTTGTAAAAAACTATTTTCAAAAAGTTTAAATAGTTTTCGTGTAATTTATTTACTATATTAATCACGCAGTGTACTATAATTTTTTGAAAAACACGTTTTTTATGTGTGTTTGTGGTTGTGTGTGTGTGTGTGTGTGTGTGCGTTTACGAAGGGTACGCAATGAGATCCACAATGAGGAAAATGAGCAGCGTTAAGAGATCCAATTACGTTCTGAGATCCAAAATGCCGGATCTGATAACGTTTCGATCAAATATAGACTCTCGAAGTGGTATATTACCGAATCTATTTGAAATTGGCCGGATCTCATAAAGTACTGAAAATAAGAATTTTATGTGTGAGCTAACGCTGTTGAGTTTCCTTCAGAATGCGCCACAGTCGCTGTTAGTATATAAAATATTTAATTGAATACACACTTCTTAAAATAAATACGCATTATCTGAGATCCTGTTATCGGCAACGTCGCAATGTCCTGCACGGATATTTACAATGTTATAATTTTGATAGACCGCTGAGTGGGCTGATCAGCCGCAAAGTGATTCAACTTATGTGTATCTCGCCACGGTTGTTTTATATTTAGCATAATGCATAAATGTAATTTTAAAAATTAATCAATAATTACAACACGGATCTCGTGGAGCACGTACACTACTTTGTATGTCTGAGACATTAAATTAAACAATTATATTTATTCTATATGGATCTCATACCAAATTCGAAATATAACTATTTCCTTACAAAATATTATAAATATAATGTATACTATAATGAATCTCACTTCGAGGTTCTTATTTATACGTGACGTAGGTATACAGTGTTTTAAAAATAAATCAATTGATAATATGTGGATCTCGTAGAGTATGTGTGTGTTAGATATTAAATTGAATATACAGAAATAATACAATTTTGAAAAAAAAACATTTTCCTTATGGATCTCGTAACGAATCTGAACACAAAAAGAGTTACTTACATCGATTTTAAAAATAAATCGATTGATAATATGTGGATCTCGTAGAGTATGTGTGTGTTAGATATTAAATTGAATATACAGAAATAATAATATTTAAACACAATTTTCTTATGGATCTCGTAACGGTAATGTGTTATATTATTATTGTGTGATAATATCGTACGTGTGTCTTTAAGTTGTATAAATAAACTGAACGTTGGGAATATTCACTTATACTGGGATATACGTTTGTTTCCAATAAGATAACAGCAAACAATACTTTAACATGTTATTTTTTTTTCTATAAATAATATTTTGGGCATTGCATTTAGTTTTTGTTTTGAAGAGTAGGAAAATAAAAACTATTAACCGTAACTAGTAAACCGAATCTGCTAAACAGTAATCAGTAATCAGTATCAACTATCAGTAATCAATCGACGGTCGACGCCGGGCAGTCCGTGTCTCCGTGTGACATTATTTTTGAAGTCTTCAGTTTTTTTTGAAAATATTATTTGTTTAATTTCAATATTTCATAATGCTTACAAGAAAGCGGCTTTTAAATATAGATGAGAATTTTAAAGGTAAGAATACGGTTATTTACGATTTATATCTTGCATAATAATTATAATGGTAGGTATACAATTTTTAATTTTTTTAAACCTAGAACAGTACCTTCCTAGTAATTATGCCTAGAATAAGTGGTTCATTCACAGTAAATATTTTTTCAATAAGACTAATAATAATAAAATTAGGCAATGAAATTAATATAATTTAATCATAACTTATACCTAATATCTATGATTTTTTATTTTTTGTTATGTACCTAGGTACAAAGTTATTGTTAAAATAAAAATTTAAATACTTAACCATGAGTAATTGTTCTATTAACTATTTAAATAAATAATTTAAAGCACCCTTATATTTTCATTTTTTGGTACCTACTGATGTTGTATAGCATCCACCAATTAATACATTTTGGATCGCACAATACTAGTATCCATTATTTGTCACTTAACACTTTCAAATTTCACTACTATTAACTGGTCACCAGAGGACCATACAGGCATGTCGGTTATTAACCTATAGTTTGATTCTTAAGCGTATGACAATATTTAACAAATTTCAGATTAAATGTATTACCTAATAAAAATAACTTCATTTGATACATTTTTTATTTAACTTGTACCTACCTATATTGAAAAAAAAAGAATTTCTATATGACCCAATGTGACTTATTAAGGGTTTAAAATTAATATTAGATATATCATGTAAAAGTACCCTGTAAAGAGAATTTGAAAATGCTATGATTTTAATAATATATTTTTAAAAGTAGTCAAAAAGTCATAGCTATCCATAACCGGTGATCTATAGATACAAAAAAAAAAATAAAAAAATAATTTTTAAAGTTATTTTAACAATATTTGCCTCTATTACATCAAACTTAATACAATCTACACTTAAATTATTTTTGTATTAAATTATAACATCATCATTCTGGTTTCTTTTTTTTCTTTCAAAAAAAAAACATGTCATAATCTGGTAAGAGTATATTACAAAAATTTGTATCATGCCAGGATTCAGTTAGGTACGTAATACTATAATATCTGGTTTAAAAATATTTTTTTCACTTTCAAGTAAAAGTATTAATACATCTACATTTGCATTTATACTTCTAATATAGTAATATTACAACTTAAAATATTTAGGAAATGTTCCTGTACAATATTATATTTATTTGTAAACTCTGAAAATGATTCAAAATAATTAGTTTTGTATTCAAAAAACCTATTTATTGTGCTGATACTGTACATAATGCAAAAAAATATATATATATTTTTTATATTAGGTAGTTACCTTTAGAATTATTTTAAATAATTTTATTTTAATTTTATCTAGAATGCTTTCATCATCTATATAGATTGTATTGGAGTTTTCTGATTTTTTTATATTTACATAGTTTAGGTATTGTTTTTGAACCACACAAACTTGTAACTATGTTCTTTGGCAAACATTTAAATTTTATAAAAAAAGATTCCTGTTTGATTGAGTTAGATAATTATTGATATAAATACCATTATTATCCCAGTTTTCGTCTATTTCTTAATTATTGTCTTTATTCATACCAGATTGGTTAGCAGTAAAATTTAAGGATGACAATATATTATACATGTGCCCAAATATATACAAATCAGCTATGAAAATCGGATCATACGCTATGATTGAATGGATGGATGGATATAAATACAAAGCTAAAATATTAAAGAAAGGAAGTAAGTTTCTACATTCAAATTGTATCTACCTATTTATTATAATTTTTAAAATCAAAACTTAAAATTATAACTTTATTATAACAAATAATAAACATTTTATTGCATTTTAGGATACTTACCTACATAATGTTTAATGTTTACCATTCCCGCTTACTTTTTTCAGTTACACAACTATATACAGTGTAAAAACATGATTTATGTTAAATTTAAAAATAACTAGGTATCTATTCAAATAAAAGCATATAGGTACTATTGCAATATTACATATTATATTAAGATTTGATGTTAAATGCCATTATATATACCATTATCTTATTAAGAAGTAGCTTTAATTTATCAATTTTTAAAAATAAATCAAAAAAAAATTTTTAAACTTCTATTAGTAAAAGTGAAGTTTTGTCATATTTTGTTACTTATGGAATAATGTGTTTTTAATTTGAAGATAAAGAAGATGTTAAACAATTTCTTTCTAAGATTGGTGAAAAATTTATGAGTTACAAAAATGTATCAAATATAACTGATTTAAATGATTGCAAACAAATCAAAAACCATAATGATGACATCTGTAAAACAATAAATATTGAATTGAAAGACATCAAAAATACAGGTAAGCACAAAAACATTATTAATATTATTATTATTATTTTTTTTTTTCATAAGAATTGTTGATTGTTTTTATTTCTTTTATAATTTTTAATTGGACATCGCTTATTTTGGTTAGACCTATGTAAATATATGTATAGAAATTCAAAATATGTTTTCTTTCTTAGATGGTACACATCAATATCCTGGAAACATTGATGATAACGCTGAACATATTGATGAAACCCCCGAAGCCTGGAAACATTGATGATAACGCTGAACATATTGATGAAACCCCCGAAGAATTGTGTATATCATCTAGTCAAAACTTATTGGACAACATGACAACTAATACGAATGATTGCCAACAAAATAACAATTTAAATGTATTTCCTATAGAGAAACTTACTGATGAAGGTAAATTATTGTCCTCGTCTTTCTAAATTACTTGCTAATATTCTAATTTTATTTTTGTTTTATTTATAGCAAGTTTTAAAATAAATAAATTCTTTGACCTTAACCAGTCTAATGTAACAACTAGAGCTCACTATTCAGGTAATTAAATTTAAATACTTACTATTAACATTTTACAGGTACATATATGGAACTTATATTTATTCTTGTGGTGGGAAGAGTTGTGATTAATTTTTTAGGAATTGTACTAATCATGCATATTATGTTATTTTTACTATACATGGGGGTGTGCTCTTAAATAAATAAAAAATAAAAACAAATTTTTTGTGTTCTATAATCAGTGTTCGGACTTATCTAGATAAATTTATCTAGATGAATATCTAGATACTTTTTTGTTCATCTTTTATCTTATCTAGATAAATAGTTACAAGGTATCTAAATGGTCATCTTAGATATTTATTTTACTAATCTAAATGAATTCATCTAGATAGATTTTTGTTTTGATAAAAATCGCGAAATTGTACAAACGCATTTTTTTTTTTTTATTCAGATTCTCAAACAAAGTTTATAGTTTATGAATAGTGAAATTTTTAAATGGCGTGTACAAATATGAAATAACGATTTCCCGTTATCGCATGCCATAGCCCGTATAAATAAAAACTATTTTGTTTGGTCAGATTATTTTAAAACCATTTAAAAAAAAATTATCTTTTTTTATATCTAGATAAAAAAGTATTTATCTTTATCTTAATCTAGATAAATATGAGTTAAGTTATCTTTTATCTCTATCTAGATACATTTGAGTTGCATTATCTTTATCTTTATCTAGATACAAAAATACGTATCTAATCCGAACACTGTCTATAATAAATTATATTAGTAATACATTTCTGCAGAGGTAATCAACTAGTTGATTTTCTAGGAACATAGGTTGATTAAAAAAAAAAATAATTCTTCCATTAATCGTTTTATAAATAATTGGATAATTCGGATTTCTTTAGGGGAGAGGAAGCTATTGCTCCCGTCATCCCCACATGAAATATGTACCTGCATCTTATTATTAAAACCTTTTAGCTATCTATTATTAAATTTATAATGTATGTATCTTAAATAGGTTTCAATTGTGAAAAAATTCTTTCTTGTGACAATGACAAATTTGAATCTGAAAAGAGCCTATATGACAGTTTTGAGGAAGAATATGATTCAGGTTCTGAATACATTCCAGTTGCTGATAATTTATCAATGAACAGTTCAACATTCAATGAAGTGGACAGTAATACATCAGACAAATTAGTTTGTCCACACATTCCATCTTCATCTAATAATATGAACTTATCATTCAGCACCTCAATATTAAATGAAATGGACAGTAATGCATCAGAAACATCAGTTAGTCCACAATTTATTCCATCTACATCTAATAATATAGACTTATCACTCAGCACCTCAATATTAAATGAAATGGACAATAATACTTCGGAAAAACCAGTAAGTCCACAGCTTATTCCATCTACATCTAATAATGTCAACTTATCATTCAGCACTTCAATATCTAAAACAAACCTATTAAAAGATAATTTGCCAGTGAATAATGTTACAAAAAAATTTTGTTTAACTGCAGAAGTTGAAAAAAGTAAAAAATCACATTTAACAAATAAACGAATTTGGGATAAATCTGACCATTGTATTTTCTGTGAAAAGAATGTTACAAACTTTACCAGACACATACTTCGAAATCATAAAGACGAAATGGAAGTTGCAGAATACGAAGCATTGCCCAAAGGCTCCAAACAACGGATTTTATTGGCCGATTCCTTAAGGAAACGTGGTAATTTTTTAAATAATGTTACTGGAAATGAAATAAAACCAGTCCGTCGTCCGTATGAATTTAATAAACTAACAGTTGTAGCTAGTGACTACTTACCTTGTAAACATTGTTTTGGAATGTTCAAAAAAAAATATTTATCGCGCCATATCAAAGTGTGTACAAAATATGTAAAAAATGGGAAAGAAGGAAAATGTCAAGCTCAATTAAGTGCACAAAATATGTTAGTGGTATTTACCGAAGATCATAAACAACTCCAAGAAACAGTTTTTCCACGAATGGCGAATGATGAAACTTCATTTGTAGCAAAATCTGACATGTTGATAACTTCATTCGGATCTCGTTATTTAAAAAACCATAAGGAAAAACATTTGATTGCAGTTGTATCTCAAAAAATGAGATTGTTGGCCCGATTTTTATTATCAATGAGAAATGAAAATAGTACAATTTTTACCCTAAAACATTGTCTTGCACCTCAACATTTCGATGCAACAATTAAATGCTCAAAAAAAGTTGCTAGATACAACGAAAAAACTGATAGTTTTGGTTCACCATCGGTTATTTTAAAACTTGGTCAAATGCTGAAGCAATGCTGTGATCTGGCTGAATTTCTGATTTTAAAGGAAAGTGGATGTGGAAATCACAACACAACTCAAAATGAAAAAGAATCCATCAATAATTTCAAGTACATGATTGAGAAACAATGGTCATATGAGCTTTCGAGTAACGCGTCTAAGGAAATATACCAAAATAAGTGGAACAAACCTGCAATACTCCCCTTAACATCTGACATTAAAGTATTTAGAGACCACATTATTAACGTAGAAAGAGAGGCTTATCAAGCTCTAAAACTTAAACCAGACAATATGCTAGCCTTTAAAGAACTACAGGAAAGCATTATGGTGCAAATTGTATTACTTAATCGACGGAGAGCTGGAGAAGTGCAGCGCATTCTGTTGGATACTTACTTAAATGCTCCTTCAGAAGTTTCACAAGAAGAAATAAGTCATGCTTTATCCCCAGTTGAATTGGAGCTAACTAAAAGTTTCAAAAGAATAGTTATTCGCGGAAAGCGTGGGAGAGGTGTTCCCATTTTATTTACTACACATTTACAAAAACGCTTACAGTTTTTACTGAGACTCAGAGAAACAGCTAGTTTTATCAACAAGGAAAATCCATTTTTATTTCCTCTGACTCAATGTTCTACTAGTTGTATGAGGGCTTCTGATGTTATTCGTAAATTTGGTCAAAAATCAGGGGCAAAACATCCTGAAAATATCACATCAACTCGTCTGAGGAAACACGTTGCCACTGTTTCACAATTACTCAATCTATCTGATGGCGATATAGAACAATTAGCAACATTCATGGGTCATACAAAAGACATTCACAAACAATTTTACAGACTCACTGATAATGCATTTCAGGTAAATATTTTACAACTATGTAGGTACCTATTTTTTTTTAATTCCTGGGTTAAATGAACATTTATAATTTGTACAAAATCTGTTTTATAACAGAAAATAAGAATAATAAAAGGGGGAAAAAAGCATATTCACTTTATATATCTGTTGGAACATCACAGTATTCATTTAAATTTCTTTCATACAATGTGACTATCTGATGTATCTGATTCTGTATTTTGAAGTTTTTTTTTATCAGTTATAAGGTTATTAGGTTATATTATATACATTATACAAGTTAATACCTTTTACAATTATTTTAATTAAATCAAATATCAAACTGTTTTACTACAGGTAGCTAAAGTCAGCAAACTTCTATTGCTAATGGAGAAAGGAGAGGGTCAAAAATATCGTGGCAAGTCATTAGATGAAATTGACATAAGTGCTAATGATTTAATCTCTGCCGATGAAGAAGAAGAATATGGGGTAGATGACGATTTCAACGAAAAAGATTCTTCTCCGGTCCTAAACAAAAATCAAACCATAGAACCAATCATGGAAGAACCATATTCTGAACTTCCTATTATCAAAAAACAGAAAAAAAAAAAATCTATAATAATTATACCATGGTCAGAGAAAGAAAAACACTTGGCAACTCAACATTTTAAAAATCATATTCTTTTAAATAAAGCAGCCAAAAAAAACGAATGTGAACATTTCATGAATCTTAATAAAATAAATAAGCCATGGAAAAGGGTAAAAGATTTTGTACACAATGCTGCGATCAGTTACAAGAATAAAATTAAGTAAGATTTACTATTTATGAACTTTTTTTTTTTTAATGTTATATTTCAAAAGAAAAGTTATTTATTTAAGAAGTAACTTATTTTTTGATTTTATTATTTATTATTTCTTCTAAAGAATACATTATTATTATTATGTTCCAATAATAATTTAATTGTATTTTTTTATGTTATATTTCAAAAGAAAAGTTTCTTATTTAAGCAGTTTATTAATATAATATTTTTTATTTATTATTCATTCTAAAGAATACATTATTATTATTTTTCAATAATAATTTAATTAATATTTAATTGTTAGCGAGTTGGCTCGATTTCATGATAATAAAAAGCAATTTTTATGTGTTAAGGAATTTAAAAAAATTAATTTTAATTTGATTGTCTATAATATACAATATTTAAATGGTTACTATTAAATTTTGTACAAATTTGATCGATATTAAAGTAGCAAATTTCAGTATCTGTTAAATAATTAAAAATGGGTTTATTATAGATTCCTATATAATATGGGTACAATAATATGTTTTATTTATTGTTATTACATTTTTTTTAAAAGTTTGTTTGATTGTATAATAAAACATTGATTAGTAAACTATTCTAATTTATAAGTGTTTAATCATTAAAACTATTATATAAATACCTACTTTTAATTCTTATCAAATATTGTATATGTTATAAGATGTTATAAAAATATGAAATAAAATTCTTATGGTTAAATAATAAGTCTTCAATCATTGAAGTGTATGTTTGTATGTATACTACCTAAATGTATTAGTTTAAATAAGTAATCATAAAAGCTTATGAGAAAGATTTTTTAAAGTTTTTAATTATTTTACTATTTTGAAATAAAATTTGGTTGAGAAAATTGCTTATGTTTGTAATGCTATCTTAGTTAATTATTTTTCCCACAGTTTTTACCCGGTTAAGAGTGTTAAGACTTTAACTATTTTATATGTGTGATATTTAATATATCAAATATATATAATTTATGTGTGTATATTTAATTGGATCTCGTAACGTTCTTATTTATATTGGGTGTATATTGTCAACTATGTAGTTATAGTTATAGTATGTAACATATGATGTGGATCTCGCAGAGTACCTATTTTGGTTACCTTGTGTGTGTTTTGGACTTTGAATTTAATAATTATGTTTAAACAACGATTTTCTTTATAGATCCCTCCATGACCTTTTTTTTTATATATTTTACTTGTATAATTTATCTAATCTTAGTAATAATGAATATATATCCCTCCTCCCCCCCCCCCC
>NW_019101107.1:10208-15102 GCF_001856785.1 Myzus persicae
TGATGTCTTGGGTCGAGGGGGCGGCGCAATATCAAAGATTTACTAGGTGGTCTATAAATCTAAAAACTTAATAGACCATATCAATGTGTGCATGCGTAAATGGCAACAGTGTATGGATCTAATAAGCACTATACATTAAAATATTAAAACACAGGTGGATCTAATAAGGTATAGATTTTACTCTTTAGATCTCTTAACATGATACAAAAACTTGTTCACACTCTGGATCTCGTAATGGAAGATGATAAATAAAATAAACTAGTGTGTTCTTATAATTTTATTAGTGTGTGATGGTTAAAATAATTTTTAATTATTTTATTACTAACTCCCAAGTCGAAATAACGTTTCAATATGGTGGATCTCGTATGGATGCGCTTTCCATACGGATCTCACTTTATACAATGCGTAGGTCTGTGTGTGTGTGTGTGTGTGTGTGTGTGTGTGTGTTTGTGTGTGTGAGCCTTCACATGTGCACATGTGGGCGCGTGTGTAGGTATGGTGTTTGTATCAACGAGGGATCGTTGCAATAACTTATAGTATGTATGTATACACATTACAAGGAAAAATAACCAGTCTCTGTGCCCGGCAAAGTATATATTGAAAATAATTGTGTTTACTGCATTTTACTATATTTTATTTCTAACTTGTAATATACTTATATAATATATGTGAGTATTTCTACGAATTTACAAGGAATACCTATTAATATTAAATGAGTATATGAGCCCTATATGTCGGATGCCCTTTCAAAATACTACAAATATGCGAGCCCGCGTCGTAGGCCCTGCGCCCATAACCACCTTAGGTTCTTTGCCCATAGCCACTTTCGTGCATCCTTTTGTATACAAATACATTATTTGTAAATTTTGTCAAATCCTGCATAAATGTTTTCTGTACGTCCAATGCTGCCAGCCGCTTATCACATTTGCTCGAAAAACAAAACAAATTTCTTTCGAAATCATCCTTAAATAACGCACATAAGTTTCCCTCGAAGAGGTTCTACTAAAGCTATAATCGTTTTAGAAATTCAATGTTTTGACACAATTGACTAGTACACATATGATGCAATGATGGTTCAATTACGTTTAATGTATTTTAATGTATGTATTATGTATGTAGTATGCAATATTATGCTGTAGGTATTTCACAAAACAGACGACATCTTGAAGCGCTTAAGCATTTATATGATGATCATCAGTGTTGGGAAAAGATCACCAAATAATTATCTGGAGATAAGATAACAGATAAGTCATTCAACATTTATCTAGATAAGATAATATATAACCACTCATTTTTTTATCTAGATAAAGATAAAAATAAATAAAATTTTATCTGTATAATAAACAGATAAATTTTTTTTTAAACTAAATAAATAAATTTATAAATAGTAAATTTGTATAATACACATGTATACTATCGTATTACACTATTACCTATTCATCCTGCATAAGCCTTGGCGAAAAAAATTTTGTATTTCTTCATTACACATTTATAGTTATGTAATATTTTTATTTGAATATAAGTAATAACAAATTATAATATATAACAATATATAGCAAATAATAGTTAATAAAGAAAACTTTTATATTATGTCATTTTTTGACTTAACACAATTTTAAAATAATTATTTTTTATAAATCATATTTTGATCTACAACATAACAACATTTGAAATGTATTATCACTGAGTCGACTGCGTCTTGGTGTTAATACTTGAACAGCTTTGCTGAATAGCCGCTCTACTGCTGCCGATGATGGAATGGTAGTATTATATTTTAAAAATACTTCTTTAATTACTGGAAAGTCATTTAAAATGTCAAGATCTTTTTTTTTTAAATTTAAAAAAGTTAATGCTTGCAAATTTGCTAAATTTGAATTTCTTGATTCGGATTCAGATGGGCTGGTAAAATCATTGTCATTGCAAATACTATCGAAAAAATCATCATCACTGTCATCCTTATCAGACTGTGTAACAGTCAAATTTGTTGATTTGGTTTCGGTATTTATTCTTAAGCAACATTCAGTAATAAACAGTTTCTTACATAAATTCATATACCTAATTGGTACCCAACTCAACTTGAATTTGGGATGACTTATAGCGGCTATAATAAAGTCTTTACTTTCTGGAAGACTTAAATCCAATATATAATTAAAACGAGTTTCGATAGCTTGAATAATAGCAATGTTTAAAGGTTTACAATATTTCAAATCTGTAAAAGATATTAACATACGCCTTAGAACTAAAATAGTTGGTGCTACATACCCTAAAAAACTATTGTTTTCACCTTGTAACTTATCTAGTGATATGGCTAATGGTTCCATAACTTGACAATATTCTTCCAAAAAAGTCCATTCGCTTAGTTTTAATTTTATTAAATGCAAATCATCAAATGCTTTAGTTAACTGTTGTTTATACTTTAANGTTGTGGGTTGTAGAGACGTCGTATGACGCGCGACACAAAAACTACGCACACCACAACAGCTTACGGCAGACTCACTCGTTGTCGCGTACACAGGTATATGACCAGCGAAAAGCCGGCTGGTGATAACGAGCAGTGCGCGACAACGAGCGAGACGGGCGAAGTTCTCGAACATTCTTCGTCCGCCACACGCTCACGTGGACCGGTTTCCAGGAAAAAAGGCGGCGGCTTGAACACCTACATTTTAATACATAATAGTACATAGGCATACCGGGTAATTCAATTAAAGTTAGAAACTTATTATATAAAAATTTTTAATGTTTTTGAAAATAATTTTTTCACAAAGTTATAAGACTTTAAAAACAACTTTTTTTCTTGTGAAATCTTAATTGTGAATATGGTTTATCATCATATTTTTTTTGTTGTTTTCGTATTTGAATTACAATATTATACAGTTTTAATTTCTTCTTCGAAAGCAGATTCTCCGTTCATCCATCAAAACTTTAAGTACTTATAAGCTATATTGTTGTTCCTAACAACTTTAAAAACCATGTAAAAATGTTTTTTTAAAAACATTTATACTTTTTTTCCCTACAGTTGCCGTCAATAGATTTTTTATAATATGCGTTGTGACTTATGACTTATGATATCAAACATGATACCAGTTATAACACATTTCATTGGGAGTTTAACTTGATAGGACAACGGAAGGTTAAAGGGTTAAAAATGGTTTAATTTTTAATTATTTGATTAAGATTAGAATTGTGTAATATACATATAATCATATACATATTGTCGGGGTCATTAGGTCGAGTACGATTTTCCTATAAGTTATCAATCGTCAGTCAAATAAACCGAACGTTTAAGTCTCTATAACTGCATAACTTATAATTTTTATTTATCATGTCTTTATCATACCTGCCGCAGTATAATAATATTTGATAAAATTATCGATGGTCGCCTGCTATTACATGAGTTCGATAATAAACCAAAATTATTATTCGATGTTCAATATTATAATCATACTATTTTATGATTTTCTTATTTTTATTAGTGACTAATATACTATATTTAGTAATTATAGGTAATTACTAATTATAAATTATAATATAACAGGATGTCATGTTTAGCTCAATATAAATATTGTGTTCTTTAAATTTTAGATTAAAAAAACAGTTATTGCCGACAATTGCCATTTATTTAATATATTATTATGTGTTATGACTTATGATATCACATACAGTAAACGCTGCTTATAATATTCCCATTGAGACAAGCACAAAGCGAGTCTTACAAGTTATAAGTTAAAACCAATTCTTATAGGTGAAGCGAGAAAAAAAACAATCATTTTAATTAATTACGTATTAACTTTATTTAGCTACTTTTACATATTATTAAATAATTACAGCACATACACAAAAACAACTATAGAAACCATAATGTAAAAAATCTTTTTACTTTTTGAAATAATGAGTGTTCAATGATAAAATAATCACCCAGTATATTCAGTGTTCACTGTTCTGTATGCTTATTAGTTTTTCGGTTAAAATACGATCTCTATTTAGATACTATCCCTTTTTATTATTAATATTGTGATATAGCATAGTAGTATGTGTTTGGGGAGTTTGGCTACATTTTTACAGGGAGATGAAAAAAAATCAAGGGAACAAATTCCACTTACAGTGCATCCAATCTCCCTGTAATTTCAAAACAAAATTTAAATGTTTAACCAGTTTGTTAATCTTTTTTCATAGAATTTCCCAAATAAATAAAAAATCATTTTTTTTCTTTCAATTTTGTTTATTTTTTAATCAATTAATAGTATTTTACATCAAATATTAAATGTTTACAATTTTAAATTATTATTTACACTAGTTTTCTTACTTCTCTAGTAAAAGGTACATATTCAACAATTCGATCATGAATTAATAAACAATAAGCAGATACACCTGAAAGCGATTCTGATGATTCAATTTCTAATTGAACATCTACTGCTGAGGCTGTGGCTGAATCGTTCTGTTTTGAAGTGTCAACTACATTGTGAATATGGTTTATCATCATATTTTTTTTGTTGTTTTCGTATTTGAATTACAATATTATACAGTTTTAATTTCTTCTTCGAAAGCAGATTCTCCGTTCATCCATCAAAACTTTAAGTACTTATAAGCTATATTGTTGTTCCTAACAACTTTAAAAACCATGTAAAAATGTTTTTTTAAAAACATTTATACTTTTTTTCCCTACAGTTGCCGTCAATAGATTTTTTATAATATGCGTTGTGACTTATGACTTATGATATCAAACATGATACCAGTTATAACACATTTCATTGGGAGTTTAACTTGATAGGACAACGGAAGGTTAAAGGGTTAAAAATGGTTTAATTTTTAATTATTTGATTAAGATTAGAATTGTGTAATATACATATAATCATATACATATTGTCGGGGTCATTAGGTCGAGTACGATTTTCCT
>NW_019101108.1:0-16208 GCF_001856785.1 Myzus persicae
ATACTTTGAGTCAATTCTAATATTTTGTGTAACCATCTATCCGGTAATCTTAGGTTGTTGGCATTATCCCGCGCTAACATCATTTCCGGGAAGGTTGCTGCCGCACACGTGCTGAATAATCAGAAACGGTAGTTTTTAACAAAAAAGAAAACGCGTATTTGCGATGCTCTAGCCCTTTCATTCCCAGAATTAATTTTTTTTTTGTTTGAATATTATTTAGAAGTGTATAAATAGTACTTATAATTAAATTTCAAAATTTTATGATTTTTTTTTACACAGAAATTGAATATGTCTTTCCACAAGGACATCAGTTGTGAACGACGTTAAAATTTTAATTGCCTATTTTTCACTATTAAATGATTTGACATTTTGTTAATGGTTTTAATTTATATTTTATAGTTATATATATTATAGTATTATATCACTTTTTTAAAAGAGTAACATGTTCTTTTTTTGAAATATATATGTAATAACTTATAACTAATAAGTATAATACATTGTATATGCACCACACCAATAATAATGAATAGTATTAGGAATGCTATACTACAAATAATAGAACACAGTTGGAATTTTAAATGTTACTTTCATTTATACTTATAAGTATCACATTTTGAATATTTAACACATTAGTAAAACTATACTAAAAAAATTTAACATTATATAAAACTGAAACAAAAATTAATAAATAATAATATAAATTTTAGATATTGATTGCAACTTAATAACTTCTGTTATTTAGTTATGAATATGAATTTTATACAACATTAGTAGAACTAAACTAAAAACAAAAAATATAAAACAAAAAATAAAATATAAACCTATAAATAATAATAAAAACAATATAAATTTCAGACTTTGATTGTAACTTCAGGTTTTTACTTATGAAACCATACTTTCGGTAGTTATAGGTAAAACATTTGTATCACGTTCATAATGGTAATTTACTCATTATGATGACATTTATAGAAACAATTATGCTGCTTTGTCATACATAAATCGCACTGTGAGTACATTAGTGCAGTAACTAAAAATGCATGATTTTGAGAAAATCGAGTTTTTAAGTTTTTCATATCTTAAATCACTGATAAAAGAAAAAGTATTTTATTTAAATCAAAATTTAAAAAAAGTTGTATTACTACAAACGACACTAAACCAACTAACCCAGTAACCTGTATTGTTACCTATATGATAAAATATATATCGTTATGAAAAATTAAGATAAAACATATAAATTGGTAGATAATAAATATAAATGATGCGGGATTCCCAGCTATATAGGTAGAACACATAACATTGATAGACCGCATACTATACTCATATTTATAGCATACAAAATGGAGGTAGACCGCATATTGGGAGATAGCCTTTGAAACTTTGGTATTATATAATATTATTAATTATATTAAGTGTTTTAAACAAATTTACTGTTTTTAAATACTATTAAACAGTGTTTTTTATCAATTAAATAATTTTTTTTAGTTACTATACAGTATTGCATTTTAATATTTACTTTAAAATGCCTATTAGAATGCAGAATATAACTTAGTATCTAAAAACATTAACAAAATACCTCAGTTGTATTTTAAATGAAGTCCTTTTAATTAAAATTATAAAAAATCAAACATTTATGATTATTATACTTAGTGAAATACTTATTAAATACAAATTAAAAAACCTTAAAATAATTTTTTTTTTATAGTTTTTTTTGTAGTATTTTTTTTTGCTGGAGCAACTTTCTTGATGTTTGATTTGATTTGACTACTTGACTTTGGTCCGGTACTTTCTTTATTTTCAGTAGATAATTTGTCATAAAACTCATGATACTGCTCTGGAATTAAGTTGCAATGACATAAAGAAAGTAAATCTTGTTTTTTTTGCAATTGATATTTTTGGTGGTTCTGTATAAGCTTGTTTCATAATTATGGTACTTTTTTCAGGGTAAGATTTATTCCGTTTACTGTAACTGCGTATATCAATTGTTTTATAATCAGGTTGGGAAAAATCTGTCTTATAATGTACAATAAATGGTTTTTCTTTTTTAACATTCACTTCTACAATGTCACCCATCAAAAATTTTTCTCCTTGCTCACTAACATTAAAATTTGTTCCAAGTTCATTACATAAAGTAGATAGGTCGAAGAAATCTTTTGTATCCATTTCAGTTGTGGTATACGGTTTTCCATTTTTTTTAGCCAATTTAATTATTGAAACCCACTGTGCTGGAATATACACTGGACCACTTTTCAATGCACGTTGCTTTTGTGTCTCAATAAGACTGTGCATAGAATCAACTGGCATTTGAGTATGACCAGTAGTTAAAAATGTGTGAGTTATCTCTAGTACATCTAAGAACATCACAATATATATATAAACTGAGTAAATAAACCGGTTTTTATTCTGACCATTACAATTATCAGAATAAAATATTAATTTTCTATCTTTATCTGTTACAAATGTTTCAATAAATTTAATAATACAACTGCCTATTTCTACAGCTCCTCTATTACCAGTACTTTCATTCCATACAAAACAATGCCCTTCTTTAGTGTATGAATTGAAAACTGTAAAATTGTACGTAGAAAGTCTTCTTTTATAATAAAAAGATGATACTTCACCAGATGGTGTTGGTAATAATATACTCCTATATTATATTTATTAGTGCTTATTGCAGTAGTATCTTTAATAATTTCATTTCTAGCATTTTCTTTGGCCTTAATATGTTTTTCAAATTTGTTTATTAATTCTTCAGATTTTGTAGTTGTATTTTTATACTCTTCACAAACAGCACATTGATCTTTCTTAGGATTGAAAAATCCAATATTAAATTCATGATTGAAGATGTCTTTGTAAGTATGTTTTTTCACAGGTTGAAGAATCGAATTATTAGAACAAAAAGTTAAATACATACGAAAACATGTATAACTCAAAATCGTCATTTTTTGAGTTACTACACTAATGTACTCACAGTGCGAAATGTACATTACATTTTGTACATTTTATAGATGTTTTTAGAGTACATTTTTCATACTTACATCTAGTAGCATGTTGTATTTCATCATATATGGCAAAATGGTTATTGCTATCATAACGGATTTCATTGAAAGGAGTTGGATCATCAATATTTCTAGGCTTTCTTGATTTTACTGGTATTATTGGTGGTGAAGGTGAAGAACTAGGTCTTCCTACTTTTTTTCTGCACTCAGGAGTATACGTTTGTGTTTACCAAGAATAACAAGGGTTTTTGCTACTTGTTGTTTAAAAAGAAGCAAGTAAATTTTTTTTTAATATTACATTGTATTGCATCATTTCGGTATTCCATCCAACTATTTGTTAAAGCCATATCAAAAGAATGTGTTACCATTCGAAGAGTCCATTTACGTGATCTTATAAATATTCGAAAATAACTGACCAATTGATCGTGTAAATCGACTCCATCCATACTTTTGTTGTACAACTTTATTATTTCTGGTCTTTCTAATGTAATATTTTTTTTTCTTTTTTGTCCCATCTGTTAACTTCATCAGTATTACCTGATGTCAAAAAGTTAGATGCTAGTACAACACCTTTATTGACAAACCACTTAATCATACCAATTTGATTTGTTCGTCCTCCATATTTAGTAGATCCTGTTACTTCAAAAGATGTTCATCTACCCATTTTTTAAAAAATTTTATCTGTTATCAAAGGTGGATTTCCAAATCTATTGACTCTAGCTGTACCAGCTGCATATATTTTTTGATCTTGAAGAGCATTTAATAAATTATAAGATGTAAAAAAATTGTCAAAATATAATATGTGTCTATTTTTTTTTAGCTGTTCACACAATTTCAGAACAACTGATCCACCTAATCCAAAGCCTGCCTTCGTTTCTTGATCTAATTCAGTGGTTGAGCCTTGATATAGTAGTAAGTCATAAACCATGCCTCCAGCACCACATAATAAATATAGTTTTATACCCCAAGGACTAGGCTTACCACGCATATGTTGTTTACGGCCAAGGCGTCCTTTGAATGGTACCATTTGTTCATCAATTTGTACATAGGGTTTTTTCAATGTGTAGTTCATTATATCTTTTTTTTATTGAATTGTACAGAGGTCTTACTTTAAAAAATTTATCACTATTGTCTGTAGGATTTGATAAATTATCTTGCACATGAAAATTAGTTCTTAGTTCAAAAAATCTATTTTTTGTCATATTATCTGCTATTATATTTATTCGATATTCTGGCTGCCAGTACATAATGACTCGAGGTAGCCCAATAATACCAATATACAAATGTATTCCAAAAATACCTTCATTTCTGATGCATTAGTATCTGTCCAGTTTTTAGTACTATTTTGTTGAGCAAATAAATTGGTAAAATGTGCCATGTCGTCAAATGATATAGTTGAAAAGTATTTTAGAAAATATTCTATAGGTGGTAATACACTTGGAAAATCTTTTCCTGGTAATGCAGTAAAAACAATTTCTTTTGTAGTAAATGGCTTGTATGGTTGACTATGATATTCATATGTTATAGTTGGATTTTCTAGGACTCTGTCAACCTATGAGAATAGTAAATTTTATTATCTTTATTTACAATAAAATTTGTAGTTACATTTTCTGTTTCAACCACTATATCATCAACTACATCTGTTTCAACAATTATATCATGAACATTTTCTGTTTCAACCACTATATCATCAACAACATCATCAATATTCCAATCTATATCATTATTTATATTTTTAAAATCAAAATTTTCATAAACTTCATTCATAGCTATCAGATTATCCAATTCATCTTCTTTTTCATTATGATCTGAACCATCAGAGAAATCAGATAAGTTAGAGTTTTCTCCATTTACGAGAAATTCTAGTATTTTTTCGTTGGACAACACTCGACGAGACATATTTAAAATAATCTAAAAAAATTAAAATGTACAATGAAATAATAAATAATAAGTAGGTATATAGATACTGATGTAGAATAAATATTTCAAATAATATATACTTACTTTGTGCGAATCGATACAATTGCAAAACTCAATATTGTAATAAGTACCAATATAATTGTATAGTAAACTAAAAATAGAAAACTGTTGGTGGGTTTACGTTATCAGCATAAATATTACAATCTAATGATACCGCTCATTCCCCGTGTCCTCAAGGAAGGACGTAAACTCCCGCGCGTTTTATAGGAGTTTGATAATAGTTACGAATATTTTGGTTCTTTAAATACATGCTTATAAACTATATCATGGAGAAAAAAATTATCAGAATTTTCATGGAACTGTAACAACGTTTTATACTATAAAATATAAAATTGTATAAGAGACTTTTCTTCTCATGACAACTTGTTCTAATAAAATACGGTTTAGGCATTGAATACTACTTATTATCATGTTTTGTTATTATTTTTGTCATTTACACATGTATATTAGCATATTAATATTACACGTGATATAAATAAACGTAAATATAATTATCAACAGCACTTAGAATTATATGTCCTTGTACGAGGACAGTGGAAGCGAAAGGGTATTACTTATTATTTTATTTTGTATCACAAAAATAGGGACTTACAATGTCGAAACTGTTTAAACGGAGTTTGAAGACAATAGTTTTTAACTATAAAAATACTTAAATACCTTTATTTACTTACTTTGAATAGGTCGTTTTTTCCTGACTATCGACAATGCATTTTTTTTTCAAAATTAAAGGTATACTGCGTGAAGTATTCGGATTTTAGTCCACGTATATATATACATATATACAATACTGAAAAGGTATATAAGATAATATTAGAAAAAAAGACGATTTTAATTGAATGTGAGAGACGGACCTGAAAGCACAGGGGAAGATCATCTACATAACTACATATATCGTTATATTATGCTTGCTGTACTACACGGACCCGTATATCGAGATATATTAACTGCGTTTTCGGTCGTATATTTTATACGAAAAATAAAAATAAAAATAAAATATAAAATAAAATAAATATTTATAGGAGAGACGATCATGATCTGCGGGGTGTCGGTGTTTACTACAGGCAACCATAATCCTATTCGCATAATACTTGCGTCCCCCCAAAAGGTAAATTTTACAATTAACTCGAGTTCCTTTTTGGGGATGCAACTCATAAATACTATTCTCCTTACCTGCCATTAAAGTTGTGATCGAGATGGGTCCATATATATTACGCGGTACAATAATATTGTTCACATTATGAGGTATGTGTAAATTGTCTATGTTTTGTTTGCGACTAACAGTAAATATGATCTGCATTTACACATTAATACAAATGTTATAAAATAATATAAGTTTCATTAAAATTTCAACCTACATTATTTAAATATGTCATTAATAATTTTCTGCACATACATTATTTCAGAACATTTTTTAGATTATCCTTTTATGTTGGAGTTAAAAATGCATATAATTAATTTGATTATAGTTTTAATTGACAGTTCACTATTTTAAAATGAAATATTTTTTGAACTGCCTATACATTTGAACATATTTTGTTTACATAATCTAACTATCCGAGTTTTATAATTTTTTTTTTTTTTAATGTGATGCGTTAATGTAATGTAATGTATTCAAATGTAGTGGAATCATATGCAATTAATCTACTCTGTTACTAATAGTTTGTACTACTTAATGTATAGTGTTATGCTTATGATTTATTTATGTTGAGACGCAAATAGACTCCCTAAAAAGGTGCACCGTGATGCAAATAGGGATGACACTTTTTGAACCTTTTTTTTGCGGGACACAACTTACCTACTGATAACAATTTCGGACGCAAGTAGTATGCACCGATAATACTATAAAATATATAAATGCTATATTATAATAATATAGACTAAATAATTATTATAACGCTTTTGAAAGCGAGCACTATCTCTCAGAATTCACGCTGGAAGGTTAGGTTAGGTTACTATATATACTGTATATTTATACTCTGTATTACTGTGTAAAAAGTATAAAGTGAACGGACCAGAGTAATTGGATTTTCGGAATTCAAAGCACTGGTAAATAGATTATTATCAAAACAAAAAAAAATTACTAAACACTGCAGGAAAAAAAGTTTTATATGTAATGCACATCAGAAAAATCTATATCTTAATTGATAACAGCAAATAGAATAGAAAACAAATTGTATATTCTTAATTCTACACTTTTAAAAAATATGTTTTACTAAAAATCCAATTTTTAAATAATAAAACAGTTATAAATTATAATACATTAATTTGTCGTGTGCAACATTAAATTTGTTTCTCTCAGATACCAGGAGCTTATGGGTACACATTACGCATGTGTACACGAGCAGTGTTTGGACGACCGGCAGCGTCATCCGAGCAATATTCTGAATACTTATGTATATTATACATATATTATAATGTATAAGCAAGGAGTTGCAATCGTGTGTGCCAGGGTACGCTTAGAGTCTTATGTCGGTTTGTATGAAAAAGTTATTAATTTAAAGGCCCAATACAATTTGATGGGCCACTAAACCATGTTCAAGGAATCATTAGCTCACTATTGATTCGTTAAATGTTTGGTGATTGTTCATACAACCCGGCATTTAAGTCTTTAAGTCGTACCCGCACCAACAGCACCCATGAGCCTCCACTAAGTGTCATACATATTATATATTGTAGACTGCAGTGTCCTAGATTTTCCTGTCACAGGTTATCTCGAGAACTGTCAAACGCTTGAAGGTTAAAAATTCGTTACGTTATATGACTTTTAAAATTTTTAAATTTTGGAGAAAAAAGAACCTGTATGAGAAAACTTAAAAAAAAAGATAAATTAAATCGGTAAAGGCATCTGAAGTTATGGTGTGACCAAGGGAAAGAGGGATTCATTTATATATTTTTTTTTTTCACAAAGGTATTTACGTTGAAAAAAAATTTATTATTTGATTTGTATGGAACCCGTCGGTTCCGGCGCCTACCTAAACATAATAAAAAATTATACAATACAATTGAACGCATTTGAAATCGGTGTCTTGCCATCTTCGTCGCTACCACGATTTCACTTTTCTGGTATATTGTGTACGAAGTATAATATGCTACTGTAGTGCCGGAGGTCGGCAACGTCAACGTGACATGTTTATCACATCGTACACGACGTAGATATGTATAAGAATATATCCACATGGTGCTGCGCCGGTCTGACCACTATAGCATATGTTTGGCTCCTTGTGGAGGCCAATGTGAATAATCAATACTAATATATAAAATGATAGCGTTTGTTTGTATGTTAACTCTTCGGGTAAACTCCGAAACTATACTTATTGGATCGTCTTGCAGTTTTTTTCAAATTAAAGAGGACATCATATGAGAAGGTTTTAGGCATGAATTTAGTCCGATAAAGTTAATAAATAATTAGTTATTATTAATTAAAATAAACGTGTAAATTTTATACCTATACCTTTTTTAGTAAGAAATAGTCGCTGACCGAAAATAAATAACGATCAAACTAGACAACCACAGATGACTTAGGCTGATCGACATAGAATAATAAACAATTATTATAAGTATTTAGTTTAGCAAAAAAAAAAAACAATGAATCTTATCTGAGTATCTATTATTAGTATTTATAATCAAAGGTGTTACATTAGTTTTATTTATTGGTAAAAAATAACTAATAAGTAATAACTAATCGAATTTTCACAAATTGCTTGCTAAGATGGTTGAGTTGCACTTAGCTGCTCATCGGCGTATCCACAGTCAAAATAAAAAATAAAATACAATTAATATTATTCATATAGAGTATTTATATAACTTTAGGTACGATAATAATAGTATAAAATAATATAACATTCTACTAATGTAATAATATATTATAAATATAAAATAATATAATATAATATAACATAATATCCTATCAATGTTTTTTTGGCGGTCAGCTATACGTCGTTCCTCTCACATTAATGACATCCAAATTTAATTTGTATAATCTTGCCCTCGATCCAGAAGTGTTGATGACACCGTTTACAAAGAAATTTTTTTAGTCTTTGAATTATCAAAATACTGGCATCATTCATATCTTTTGTTCCATCCATAGTTATATCCACAGAATGTACATAAACGAACCTTCATTTTAGCGCTTTGTACCTACATTAAATCTATTAAATAAAAAAAAGTTGCAATAAGCATCAATTTTTCTATTGACAAAAGCGATATTATTTTTTTTCAACATTATGAAGAATCCTCGGTGGTTTATATAATTTATATTGCTACATTACCGCGGAGACGTGACTAAAAATGATCTAAAATAAAAATAATTATTTAACATCCTGAAAATAAATAGCAAATAAATATCTGATAAATCTTGCAATAGAGAAGCAATGCCGGGTCAGCTAGTATATAATAATAATATACTCTGCAATAATATATATATATATTTAAAATAAATTGATTATCTAGTGTCTACCATACCTATAGCATATGATATATCAAATCGATGAATTAAAACACTGGTGAAAGTTACGAAACTTATGCTCTAGAAGTCTACATACATACTATGATGCATAATAATAGTATGTTAATATATTTTGACTGCTTATACATTATCAGTTTAAGAATTTTAAAACAATATTGGCTATTGTATTAAAAAACGAAATAAATTGGTCTTTTATGTTATGTTATATTATTTAACGGCCTGAAGATTTTTAATCATTATCTCTAAAGACAGGTTTATATTTTCTGTTGAAAAGGAGACAGACGCAAGTACTGATGAGTATAATACGGTGTGCATAAACTTAGTACTGTCAGTGTCATGTTTGAGGAGGAGGGGGTGTTTGGTGGATTTCCCCACACTACAGAGTGTAGACGTTGCATTTTTTTTTATAATATTAATTATGTTTGAATTTCTATTATATTGAATTCAGTAAAACATGAACATTAATGTTTACAAATACGAATTTGATTACAGTAGGGCATATAGTGCGTCAGACACTTACTTGTCTTCAGATAGACCTACGTCATACAATTAGAACAATTTTATGACTTATTTGTCCATTAAAAAAGTACATATAAATGTTATTATACGTATTGTATAATACATATTTTATTTCGGACTTAAAATAATATCTTACCACCATTTATATATTACTAACTTGTATAATATTTAATTAATTTACTCTTAACGAAATCTAAATTAAGCTCCTAAACCAGTATACAATAGAACTTCCGAAGTTATACAGAACAATAACGAGGCATTTCCTGTAGGTATAGCATCATACTTCCGCTTACGTTTTGGTTGACATTGACTCAGATATGTATGGAGATACACGACTATCAATCAATCACTTATAATATTCGTTTTATCTAATTTCTAGCATTCTATCGTAATGTAATTTGCATATAAATAATTTAGGCATTTTTTAAATATGATTATGGGGTTTATATGTGCTGCATTTTTGTAGATGAATCTCTGGCAAGTTACGCACATATTATTATATAACTTCGTATAATTGTTAAATATGTGTCATTATTCTAAATATATAAGAAATTAAAGTGTACCTATATGCATAGTCTACACTTTGCAGTTATAAAATATATATTAATGACATGCCCACAAGATTTAAACTGTAATGGTAATTGTAATTTGTAAAATGTAATTTCATTGCATATACGTAGGTACCGTTACGTTCTTCGGATGGCACTGTATCATCTGTCGACTATCCATTAAAATAGTCGTATTTAAGAATGTTGTGCGCCTCTCCGTTCCTACTTTTCACAATTCGATTTTAGCGCCAACGACTTGCGGTTTGTGATGGACGGAAAGAGGGTCACCCACAGTATTGTACCTAATACTAATTGTATAATGTGTAATCTGATTGGGCGCAATGCGCAATATGTATATTGTATATTTGACAGTAATACAATGTTGTTGACACGCCGTTGCTCCAAACTCGACCACTGGGACAAGACAAAAAACACGACTTTTAAGCCGGTGGCATGGCTTATATCGGGCGCTGGACGGCAAAACAGGGGATTACGCCACCTCTCGAAGTCTTGAACAGACCGCGTCCGTTGTGCCTCCGGGAGAAAATATATCGAAGTTCAAAGGTGGCCCGAAAACGTCAGTGTTCGAACAAATATTAAATGCTTGATGATGTCTAGACAGTTAGTTAATAGTGATAACATTTGAAGGTTTTTGGAAAATGTTTTTTTTTTCTGTAAAATGTAACAGCATACAATTCATATTTCTAATACCCAAAGATGGGTAGTGTGTCACCTATTGGCAATCCAGTATAATACACAAATGTTGATTAGTCATGTAAAATGACTTCCTTTCAAGTGGCTTACTCATCAGGCTCCCTAACTCCTCCGGGTCAGTGAGTGAACAGCACGTTCGATAATTATTATGCACATACCTATAATATATATATTATGTATTAAAAATAAAGTAAAGTATATTTTGAGGCTGGGAAGTTAACCCACTGTGCAACCTATGTTCTATAACGTTGTGGGGAAATTATTATAGTCTTTCATATCTACGTTGCTTTGTAACGTAAGCGCGATGCCCCTGGTTTGTTTTTGTGTGCTAAAAAAAGTTACAAATATTGAAGTACTACATGAAATGTACCATGGTTGATTTTGTGCGCTGTTATAAGTAATCAACAATTAGGTACACATGTATCTCCACGCGCGTATGCAATATCTTCTAAGTATCATTTCTCGAGGCATAGTAGTTTGCCACGACACACGGGTTGAGAACCACTGCTATAGGTAGTAGACGATAACATCAACGCCAAACCCCCAGCAATCGGCTATTCAGCAGAGTGTCACTTCTATATTATATTGTGTTGTAGTAAGGCAGCACTCCATTTGACAGTGGTAGGTACAATTTAAAATAAGTTTGCTTCACTAAGCAGGCTGATGATACAGTATAGTTGTCCGGCCTTTGTTGTACACAGACACACACAAAAAAAACCATAAATGTAAAATCATTACATTCAATGCTCCTATCAAAATTTAAAATGTTTAGGTTTAATTTATTTCCCTTCTGCAATGGATATATTTTCACTTTGTATTGTTTAGGATTGGGACACACACACACACACACACACACACACACACACACATACACACACGCTCACAAACTGCCTACTTATAAACGTTTTGTAATAATCAACCCACACTGGCAATAAGATCCCGACCGGAATAGATATACCTACAATGAACACTAAACGTGCCTATAATGTATTAGGTCCCTTGGCAGGTAGTCGTCGCCTTAGTCATTGACATTATTTCGTGGGGGATATAGATATCGAAATTCCTTTTTCGACCGAATTCTTGGTACCCAGTGGCTATCGAGATATAGTGTAACCAGTATGCTGCGTGCTGTTGAGCGAGTAGCAGGGCAAACGTTTACACGAACGTGCTAGCAGAATGTTGGTGAATGCACAGCCACGTGGATACAGCATATTATTATATGACTGTACACAGAATTGGTAGACGTTTTGTTTCATCTTTTTCATGCCACCCCAGTGATAATAATTGGTAAAAATGATCATAACGTCTGTTTTTTTTTTATTATTAGATCCAAGGAGATGCTGATCATCTTAGAGGAATGCGGAATCGGCTGATTTTTGTCCTAGTCTGGGTGATGCTTGTCGCGCAAGCGCTGGTGATGATCACATCTCACAATGTAAGTATGTCTTAAAATAAAATACACATTTATTTTAACTTTATGATTAATAACATCCGATAAATAATCATTTCGTTGAATTATTTTCGTTTAATTGGTTTGCAATTCTTGTCCGACATTGGTGGTAAAAATTACTTTGTCTAATAATATGCTTGCGTTTAGAGCGATGACTGAGAATCTAAGAAAAAACGCCCCGTACCAAATAAATACATAATTCTTTTTTATTTTGATTTGCATGATTCAATAAACTCATAATATAATCATTACATTTATCCATGTAACACTACTTTAACATATCCATAATCATAAATATAATATTATAAAATACTATTTTAATAATTTGTGTAAATTTGTATAGCTTATATTATAATATAGCTTAATAACATTTTTACTTTCAACAAGCTAATACACCTAACATTAATCAATTAATGTTAGCAATTGTTTTTTATTAATTATTAAATTTATTAAGCTAGGTACCTAATACATATATTTGATTAAAAGGTAGTTATTTAAAAAAATATATATCTAGTATATGACGTTAAACAATAACTAATTAATCACAGTTAAACATCATAAAACATAAACAATAAATCAAAATATATATTATAAATAGTTCAATAACATTCCTTAACATTCATTACTCTTATTATAAAATATACAAGTATAGTTGCAATCTGCAAGAAATGTTAGATAATCGTAATTTGTCATTTGTATTATATATTAATTTGTTATTTTACTAAGTATTATTATGATATAAAAGTATATGCAAATTATATATTATACATATAGTTATAGATCCCTACATCAAAAAAGTGTAGATAAATAATTATATATTGTTTAAAAATTAAAAATGATGAAAAGTATACTTGAATAAAAAATAGTGTTATGTATTTATTTGGTACGAAGCTTTTTTTTCTGAATACCATGACTGCAAACAATGTATAATAAATGTAAAATTTATTTCAAGATTCCCATCCGGCAATAAACGACTAAAATAATTGCTTATTTTTTATAAACACAATAAGAAAAACATATATTCAAAATATTATATTCAACATTCTAAATGTATCTAAGTATCCAACCTTTATTTTGATATATATTTTTTCAAACAATAAATGTTAATACATATATAGAGTTGTATATTATACCTTATACTCTTGTAGGTACCATGTAAGCTTATAGAAGAGAAGGGGGCATAATGAGATAATACATTTTTTAATGGACATTTCTCAGTCAGTTTTAATTATATAAAAACAGTTCTTGTTTTGTTCCTAAACTAATGTACATTTTGGTATAATGTTGGTATCTATGTAGTTTTTTAAATTTGTTTTTTATATTTATTTAAAAAAAAAAAATCAATATGTCTCAATGTACCCCAGTGATGGGGCACAGTGAGACTTGGGGTGGGTCACACTGAGAAAATAACTTATTAAATAGAAAAACAAGAACTTGATATAAAAATATGGTGGTTAAAAACCTCTTATAAAAAAATTTTAATATAGTTCCAGTCTTGAAAATTGTGTAAATATATTTGTAATAAGGGAACAAAACATAATATCATATAATAAATAAAAACTTAATTATGTAATATTAAAATTAATTAAGAACTTAATACTTAGTAGGTAAAAGCCTTTATATATTTTTTCAGTCTTGAAAAAGTTTAATAAATTATAAAAAAAAAAAACAAACAATATAATTAAAAACCTTTTTATCTGATATTTTCAGTATTGAAAAGGTTTAATACATTATAAATAAAAAAACAATGCACAAATTCAGCACTTGCACAGTTGAATCACCAGAAACTGAACATTTGCATATGTAGGTACCTACAATTTTCATTTTCAAATCTACAAATGAGCCAAATATAATGTATAGTACAAGAAATATTTGTTTAATGTTGCAGGTATAAAGAAATCGGATTAAATTACTTAAATTAATATAATATAATAACAAAAGATTCAATAAAATATTTTAACATAACCTTTACTTAACATAATAAAATATTGTAAAAAAAATTCAATTTAAAGAAATTACATTTTACAATTAAAAAAACATAGGTATACAATTAAGTGCAAAACATTAATTAATGTATTAATACAAAACATACAATATTATCAAGTTAATGGTTAAAAAATAAAATTAATTTGTTAAACTTATGTCTTTTACTTGCAGTAATTACTAATCCTGAATAATGTTTACCAAATGATTTTAATCTCACACTTAAATATCTATTTATTAGCAAGGAAATCAATATCATTTTATGGGGTCGTTCCAAAATACCACCGTTACAGTCTAATTTATTGAATATATTATAATCAAGAGACAACTTATTACTATATTGATACAATATTTTTTTAAATTTAAATTGGGTATGTTAAAAGCTGTAAAATTATTAGTTAAATTCAAAAGGATTATTTCAGCCTCCATTATTATTTTAAACCAACTTTCAGAACCTAAAATTAAGCCACCACTTTGTCTTAAATTTACAAATATACCATATGTTGATGAACAATAATTATGGTCTGATGTTTCTTTAAAAAGGCTTTTTATACAAGAATCACAATCAAGTTTTTTAATGATTTTTAAAATAATATATCCTAATATGTAATATAAAAAATTTTCCTTAGCACTTTGTAAAGAATTAATCATACTGTTAATTAATTGTAATTTATTTAAAATGTCTTGGTAAGCCTCACCCCTTTGACAGTTGTCATTACATTGCTCTTTCATATTCCACTTAAAGTCTAAAATACTGCACATTACATCGTCATCAAACGTGTAACAGTTACCATTATTTTTTAATTAGAAAGTATTTTTTATTAAAATTTGTTTAATAGCAGTTTTTAGTCGCAAAACGAATGTATTATTATTTGAACCACCTCTTTGTCTGATTTGACCAAATAATAGTTCTAGGTGGTCATGGGAAAATTTGTTAGTAACGATATAAATAAAATTGAATCATTTACAAATATTGCTTTTGCTATACCTAAGAGTGATTTAACAGCAATGGCAAAACCGTAAATAAATGTTTTTTTATGTGTTGGATGTAAAGTTTAAACATTATACTTCAAGGTATACAAATATTTAATCAATGGAAAAATTTAATTTTCCAGTTCATCAATATTGTTTTTAGTAATTGGAGATATATAATGTTTAGAGAATAAAGGTTAAGAATTTAAAAAGTCAAATATAAAGACAATATTTTGTTTTAATATAGTTTTCTTTAAAATAAATAATGTTTATTGGGTACGAAAGAGTTATATTTAGATTTGTATAATTAACATTTACGGTATATTACAGTGAGATTCAAAAGTGTACGGTATAGAATGGGTACCTATTGATCCACATTGTCTATTTAACATTGTAGAACATACGTCATCCATTCTAAAACGTATAACATATACCCAGTCTACAGTAGTGTCGTATAGAATTAATGTTTCTTCGAAAATGTATATGCATTAAATAAACTGTGTATAAAAGTCCTGATGTTTTTTTGTTTTATTTTGATTTTTGTTTGAATTTTCAGCTTGACTCTTTCACAACATTAATTT
>NW_019101109.1:0-16509 GCF_001856785.1 Myzus persicae
CCAAGCTTACTGAGAAATTTAATGTAGCGCTGTTGGAAGATAAAGATTACCAGTGCCCAGTTTGTCATGAACCATTCATAGAGGTAAAACGTTTAATAATTTTTCAAGAAATATAATACATGTATTATGTAATAATGATACAATTAAAAATATAACTAATTTTAAAGAACCTCATTGTCATAAGAATACAACTTATCATTTTAATTATTGTATTTAATATTAATTTTTTTTATTTAGCCAGCATTGCTTAATTGCTCCCACATGTTTTGTACTTGGTGCCTTGAAAATTGTTTAAAGGAAAATAATCACTGTCCGTTATGTCGAGTACCTATGACCCATGCTGTACACTGTTTGAGCATGAAAAATTTCATTGAAAAAAGAATGGAACTCATGCCAGCTACAATCAGATTAGAGCGCAAGAATTTAGAAGAAGGCCGAAGGGCAAAACATATATGTAATGCGTTTATACCGTACTTGAATATATTCAATTGTTAAAAAATTCCTTTATTATTTCAGTTAAACAAAGCCATGAAGAAATTTTTCAACTTTACCTTAGGTATTCAAACGATGCAAGCCAGTCATCAAATAATTAAAGCTGTGAATTGATAAATTTATTTTAATCCCGCTATATTAATTTGTGCGACATATTTTGAATTATTACTATACTTGTAACAAAATTAGCAATTTGATTGCATCATCCTTTATGGTTAAATATCAATAATATCATATTAGAGGTTGTGGGCCACATTACAAAATTGCTTATATTTTCTAAAAATAATATTTTAATTGATTGTTTAAATATGTATATAAAAATTAACTAAGCTTAGTGTGTTATAGTCTACAATGTACAATTTTTGATAATATGTAATATTTATTTGTATAGAATATTCAAAATTCCAAACAATTTTTTGTATGTATATTTATAACTATTTTAATAAAATAATGAAATAGAGATAAAAAGTAAAAATGTGTGTTTTTCTATAGTGTAATTACCAATATTAAGACTAAAAATCGTGAAAGATGAGGAATAAAAATTTATAAAATTACAAATATTTAAATAATGTATCTAATTAGTGACAATTACAAATTATACCATTTATATAAAAAAAATTTTAGCATATGACTATTAATGTAAGTTTTCACAAATTAACAGAAATATTTTGGTTGTATAATAAGCTTAAATTGAAAAAGTGTGCATACTATATTAATGTTTTCCATACATAGAATATAACATGTTGAATAGCACGAGTCCAGGTGTAAGTTTAGTTTACTAGACAGTTAGAAAATGAATGTTCTTATTTCAAATAATTTTAGATAAGGTTGATATTATGTTTTCATAGATGTTTATAACTTATTCAATATTAATTTCTGAGGGCATTTTTAGAAAACAAGATTTTTCAGTTATTTATTTTTATTTATTTTTTGATATTAAGTAAACAACACGCTTTAAAGCAGGTGTGGCTCCAGGAGGAACCAATTAGCCTTCCCTGCCAATCCCATATTTCTAAAAATTGTGAATAATAAATGTACCTAAATTCAATTTACTTAGCATTTATTTATTTACACGTTTTTGGGGGTAATTTATTTTATCACTATGTTTCTTTTTCTTTCAGTAAGTACTTCTCTTTATTTTTCACTCATGTTTGTAAACTTTAGTTGGCATATTTATAATTTCGAACATGGTAATAAGTAATAACACATTGTTTATTGCACAATAGACAAATTTAAATATTATAATTTATAAAATATGAAATATAATTTAATAAGCGACAGTCGATAACGAAATGAAACAAATAATGAATACGCGATTATGAGATAGCAATCATTTTGCATTGAGTACACGAAATGAAGTAGGTAACCGGTCGGCACGACAACGCTGGATTCCAGATTTTATTATCATTTCTCATTACAAAGTTTGCAAGTTTCTTTTAATAACTTAATTTCCAACCTTATGATTTCGTTGATTTTTGCAAAAGGATCATCTGCATAATCTTTCTGATTTTTATACATTTATTAGGTATTAATTGTTTCTGTTGATAATTAGTTAAAAAACACCAAAATGTACCCTGTTTAAATAATAAATAGGCAACTCCTGCTTCGAGATAATCTACAGTTTCGTGCCACCGCTATATTTTATTCAATTAGCTTGCGCCACGACCGTCGCAGCTGGATTTTAAATCTTTTATGATTAAAACTTAAATATTGTAAATCGTAATTTTTCTTCATATTTAATTCAACTATAATATGGAACAGGGAAGGTGCTATACATATGTTCAAAAACATTTTACTCATCAAATTTTTCAACTGTCATTAGTTTTTTGAATTCTTCATTTATAAATATGATATGTGTAATTACTAATTTAAGTTAAAAAAAGGTATGGGATTAGAAAAATTAATTAGGTAGAAATTATTATTAATCCATTATCTTTGACTCCAGTTAAACCTGTTTGTGTACCAGTATACCTAAGTGTATAATGCTACAGGTTGATTTTACCAAGATTATCAACAACTAATTTCATGTTATATCTAGACGAAAGAGGGATGGTGCACGAAGTATCTAAGAACAAAGGATTAATAGACGTATAGGTATAGAACAATACATATATTAATGTGTCGATGTCGCTCTTGTAATGATGAGACAGTAGATGATATCATCCACAATACCGTTATTCAATGTTCATGCATCACAAATTTCAAAATTCATTTATACATAACAATATTACAATCCTTTATAATTTGAAGACTAAAAATAAGTAATTATATTTTGTGTACGGTACTATCTACCAAAATGCCATTCTATTGTCAGGCGTCATTTTGAAGTATTAATTTCCCTGCTAAATTGATTTTAAACCTAGAGTCCAAAAGTTTTAAAATTTACTTTTTATAGTTTAGCGGCATATGGGATGCCCCCAAACGTTTACTGCCTTTGAAAGTTTTCTTAAAACCTTTTAATCAAATCCGGCCCTGCTGATACTTGATACTAAAAACTAAATCACTGAAAAAGGGCACAATAATCAAATGTGAATGTTTATATTATAGGTACAATAAAATAATTTAATTATATTAATATTTTTTTCTTATTCGTATTAAATTAGCACCAACCCAGTATTATAGGCATGTGTTAAATTTACATTTGATAAATTTTAATTTATCCAGGTAATATTAATAGTTGAAAAAAAATATACGATTTCTGCAAATAATACATAAGTAACCATATTCGATTATCAGCAATCACTAATCAGTATAAGTGAGGCCTACTCTACAATATGATTATGAAATTAGTATTATTTTATTTTTAATATTAAACTAGAACCAAGTTATAAAAACAATACATTCATAACATTTTTAATAAATATATATATAAAATAACATGTGAATAATACTTACCACAATGCCTAGAAGGTTTTTGTAATACTTAATGTCAAACAAGTAGTACTGAATTAGTATTCATATTTTGAACATAGAATTTAATGATATTACCTCAACATTACCACCCAGCTATACAAAAAACGATATAAACAATAGGTATATCAGAAGAAAAAATATTTTAAATAAACACACATTATTGTGAAATCAATACACATTAATCGTTCAGCTCGGAATCTAAAATATCATTACAAACATTTACAAACGACTTACAAACGTATGTGATAAAAAAAATTCGAAAATTTGTGGCATTTCCCCCCCCCCCCCCATCGGTTTTTTTTATTTTGTAGCAAAACCAATTCTTTACAAACGAAATAAATATCTTTACAAACGTTTACAAACGATTTACAAACGTATGTGATAAACAAAAATTCAAAATGCCTATTTAGGGGGGCTGGGGAAATGGACCTTGAGATATTATTTATTGATTATTGTTGCTCAGCGTATATATTGGTTATACCAATAACAGGCAATTGATTATTATTATTTTATCATACCTACTTTGTTAGGGGTAGGAACAACGGGACCGTAATATTGTTATTAATTATTACTTTATATATATTATTTATAGGGAATACATATACGACTATTACTATTTATTATTTCGAGTTACATATAACTCAATAGTTATTGAACCTCAAGTTCAAGTCACACTCACACACTTACCACACACACACACCCTCGGGATTTGCTCGGCGAACCTACTGTCCACCTCCCGTAGAATGCAACACACATAAAATACACTGTTTGGTCTGTGTGTGTGTGTTAATGTACGTAGCGATTTCGGCGACAGGACCTATATTATTGTTAGTACTCAGCATGTCCAACTGTTAGATGTATAATATTGCTACCTATCTCAAATTTAATGTGTGCACAACTGTTGAACTAAAGCTATGTAATACATAATAATATGTAGGAGTTTATAAATATTTGAGATTTTATTCCATGTGAGGTGAATAATTATTCTAATTCAGAAATTCGTATTGAATGTTTTGCTACAAAGAAATAAAGAACAAATAATTTTGGCCCAAGTAAAAAAAAATCTTCCGTAAATTCTTTAGTGATTTTCATATAAATATTATTTAATGATATTTTGAAGGTTACGCCTTTAAATTGTATACACAAAAACTGATGTTTATAAATTAAAAGTTATAGCTATGTATTAACTTTGGTGTCAATAAAATAACTCCGTAATTCATAACACAAAACAGAGTTAAAATATATTGTTTTTTTCGTATATTCACAGTTATTTGACTGTATACACATATGTATATGTGTAATGTGTATGTAATATGTATATGTAAATGTAAATGTATATGTATATTTAAACATGTGAATATTATAATATTATGGCAGTAATGTCATTAAAATGGAATAAAATCATTACACAAGAGATTTGTAATAAAGAATATACGGATATGTCACTCAAAAAATGGATGATTCTGTTTTAAATATGACTTATACCTAATATTATTATCAATCTAAACAGTCTAAACTAGCCGTTATTATTGTATAAAGATATAAGATATATCGAACTTTAAATCTGCGAGTATAAGTGTAATGCAATGTGCCAATGTAGATATGATTAAAGAAAAAACATTTCTTGTACTTCCAACATCATTAAGTATTGATTTACAACAACTAAGACTTATATAAAAAAAACTGACAATATTATCATATTGTTTAAGAATCAACAATTATTTGTCTATGCTCCAACTGAATTTATTTTTACCATTATACAGACATCTCAACAATATAACTTATATAGTTATATACATATATCCCAAGGTACTTTTTGTTGTGTCAAGGACCATAAAATAAATATAACATTTTTCACAGATCACAACTTTAAGACACCTTATTTTATTTTAAACAAAAATATTTCCTTATTCTTATCAAAATTAGTTTATTTAAGAAACTTTAACTTTAACTGCAGGTAAGTTTATTAATTTAATAAGGTATCTATTAACAAACAACTTTTTAATCCGTAGTTTCCAGTCATGGACCTATGGAGGTACTATCATAGTCCGTGATTTTTATACATATTATAAATTGTACTTGCTGGCCACAAACAGGTATAGTATAATGATAATATATCATGCGGTACCGACGATACTGTACCTATATATACGATATAAGTATATGATAACTTATGTGTATATTGATGCCAGATTTAAATAACATAATGTTTAAAATAATAAATATTTTGTGTTACTTGAACACAGAAATTTCAAATTTGAAATAGTAGATTAAAATAAAATATTATTTACTGTGTCAGTATTGAATAGAACATTTTCGTTCTCAATAAAGTTGTAATCTTAAAATGTTAACGTTGGACATGAAGATTGACAATACGACAATACGCGTACAACAATGATATATATGTAATAGTAAATTATAGACACATCAGTATCCGTAAATAATTTAGATTGGACAGGAATCAGGATTATTTTGAATTTCTTTGTTTATGATTTTCAACATTGTTATTTTTTAACTAGTCAAAAACAAAATAATGTGCGCTACCTAATGAAATAGTGATTTTTATACAAATAACAGTCGAGTCACGCCAAGTCACGATAACTCGAAGTTGAAGAGGTATAAAAATACACTTCCAGATATGTATTATTCATGATACCTAAGTCTTATTTATCAAAATTAAATTAAAACTTCGATTTATGTATTGAAATATAATAAAATATGTAGGCATAAATATGTATAAAAATTATAAAAAAATTATGATCAATATATTATGTACATATACAAATTAAAATAGATCGAATGGTATTATAAGGATGTAGGTACATATGTATTATTTATTAGATACAGTAGAAAAATAATTTGTAATTCATTTTTGGGTTTTCGGCTGTTTATTGACAAAATCGAAATATTTTGCTTTTTGTTTTAGTATGACCACACTTACAGGTATATTTTTTTTATTTTACCTCTACATTCAATAAACCATTTGAATAAACATACATCTACATTTGGATAATCGGCTGGTTTTGACCTTTTATTGTCTTCATTTTTTTTTTAAATATCCGCCTTATTTTTTAAAAATATTGACAGGGTATTTGGTGGAATATTAAATTCTTTCACGATGTCTTGTTGTTTCCGGTTACCTTTCTCCACCAATTGTATCACATGCACTTTGTCTGCTATAGTTAAATGATTTAATTTTCGTTTTTGAGACATTTTTAAAAACATACAAAAATACACACGTTAGACACGACAGGTAGACACATACTAACCAATACATAGGTACTTAAACTGTTATTGTGCATGAGCTAATAATCAGTCTCTGTCTATACTAATTTAATCAGTTTCTATGTATAGTAATTTAATCTTTATTCCATCTATACTCATTTAATTTTTATTATACAATACTAAAGTAGATAAAACATAATATGTTTACGGAAATACCCAGTAATAACAGATATAGGCAATATACTTCGGCTATTTATCACAACCACAATTGTATATTCGAGTAATCGAAATTTATAACACATTGAGTGTTATGAGAATTTCTAGAGGAATAAAAAAAAAATTCGAGCTGTCAAGTTTTTTGAGTTTTTGAGGTTCGAGTATCGTGACTCCACTGTATAAATTTTACTCGAGGGCCAGATAAAATTACAATGAGGGCCAAATGCGGCATAGTATAATGTTTATGCACTATGGTAGTGACGAAGTTTTAGTCGACCTTAAGTCGATACCGAACAAGTTTTGGAGTACAGCTTTGCTTGATGCACAGACTAGTACCTACAACAACCAGCTCCGCTGCACAATATAGAGAATATAATATATAAATTAATATTCTTACATAGAGAATTCATTATTTAATACCTGCATTAATTGTTTTTTTTTATTGTTGCGTTACACCTAATTGATTCTCAATTTCTTGTCACCGATCATTTTTAAATTGAAAATCAATCATTTTATTTTAAATTTTCGTTTTTCTTCTGGTAACATTAGAAAATTTGTGTTCAGTGTTATTGTGCAGTAAGCTATAATCATACTTGTTAAATATTTAAATACATTTTCTGTATTTTAAATACATTTAAAATACTTTTAGACAGAAGTATTTAAAGTATATTTCCAATACTTATTATTATATTTTGTATTTAAAAATATTAAATACAAAATGTTCAAATAAAAGTTTTAATAGAACACAACACTTTGTTACCAAGTAGGGCTTCTGTAGAAAGAATTTTTAGGGTATAAACAACGCTATACTCACAAAACGTAGAGGGCGAATAACTGACGACCATTTTGAAAAGTATTACTGTATAAGTTATAAATCATCATATACCTAACCTAATAAAAAATACCCATCAACATAACTTATTGTTTATAATATAGTACCTATATACGATATACCTAACAATGATTATAATATTTATGATAAATAAATACGATATGACGAAACACTTTAAAGATGCTTCCTAAACGCCGACGTTCACAATAAAAGAAACAAATAGCATTATAAGTAGATTTAATAAACACTGGTATCTGGTGGTCACACACTCATACCGAAACAAAACAGCCCAATTTTACATAGGTATATTTAATATTTTTCCAGCATCACTGATAATTTAAGAATAATATTAATTCAAACTTACCGGCTACCATATTAATAATAAGTAATAACTAGGGTTCAGATTTGAAGGCAATATAATCAATAAAAAAAGCATTTAAAATGTAAAAAAAGGCAAAAAAAAAGGCATTTAATTTATATCAAAAGGTAATTCATAAATATACTATAAAATAAAATAGTGAACATTTTTTAAACACTTTCAAATGCACACATTTTGAGAAGAATACAAATTAAAAATGAGCATGAATACTAAACTACATTAAGTTTATGCTATTTTGTATATATAGATTAGGTGCCTTTTTTTTAACCAGGTTTGTCCCAAGAATTAGTTAAAAACAATTTTAAATATTGACTTACTTGAGTTATACTAGTTAATTTAATGCAAAATAAATTAGTTGGTATTAAAAAAAATTGACTACCATGTATTTTGATAAGCTGTCTTCAGAAAAACGGCTACGATTAGGGGTTAAAATATTTTTGTACATCGAAAACGATCTTTCTACGTCCACCGAAGTTATCGGGGCGTATTTAATACTTAAATAATTATCTAAATTAAGATTGCTACTTGATAGATCGTCATCGCTTGTGATTTCTCCAATCAATACTTGGTTGATCTTTTTGATAGTTTCCCATCATCCTTTGTTCTTCGATATAACTTCGTTGAACCTAACCAAATACTCGATAAGATGATATCGATAAATATTGCGAATAATAAAACTCATTTGTAGCGATAATACGCAAGCTGTGTATAAAATTATAAAATCAACTGAAAAATTAAACACAAAATAGGCATTTATAAGTAAAAAGGCAAAAAAAGGCAAAAAAAATTTCCATTGTCTAAGAAATTAAATGAAACACATTTTTGTATAAAAATTATTTTTCTATTTTGATTAATAAAAGAAAGGCATTTGCCTTCAAATCTGAACCCTAGTAATAACAAAACTTAATATCCTAGACTGACAAACCGTCCAGCTCAGAATCGTTTTTCGTATATCGTATACAATGATATGATATCATTGATTTCAAATTTAATACCATCCATATTACAGCGACCTTCTAAACACCTCATGTTCAGCTGCAGAGCGACGTATACTTACCACTTTTTTAAAATTTATATTGTATACTCATTTTAAAATACAACAACATTGTAATTAAATGGAAATGGGAATAAAAGGTTTTATATGTTTAAATGTTTAATGAAATATTACTAACAAGTAAAATCGTTAGTTGTAAATGATTATTTTCATATTTCTAAAGAAAATAATGTATAACATAATCATAAACCAAAACTATAAAAATAGATAGTAAAGCAATTGTAAAAATGGTAGCAATAAGGGTAATTCAGCTAGTTATTTATTTAAAAAACTTAACTTTCAAAATATTTTGATAAATGCAAAGCTTTTATACTATTAGACTATTTATACCGTTCTATAATACGTCAGTATTGACTTATACGTTAACAACAGCTGGTTATATTACCTATATTAAATAATATCCATTACAGCAACCTCCTAGACACCTAATGTACAACAGAGCGACATTCATTTATCCGCTTTTTGTTAAAATGAATGTAATAAGTTATTGCAAAAATACAATACAACGCTTTTTTTACAAAAAATTGTTTTCCACAATGTTATTTTAACTTTTTTTAAAATTATTCAATGCAGTTTAAAAATGGTAGGATGAAAATGGTACCTATATTTCTAAATAAGTATATACAAATATGCTAAGTACTATTTTTTTCTCTCATAAAAAAATTACGAATTAAAAAAAAAACATATTAATAATACAGGATAATTTTCTATGATTTTTGTTTTTTCAATATTGAATAAATTATGTCCCTCATTAAGATTAAGATATTGTAATAAAGTTTTTTTTCTATCTTGCCACTAAGAAAAAATAAAATGTTTGAACTATTAAATTTGAAATTGTGTACAAATTATGGTTTAATTATTGTAGATTGTTACTTATTGAACGACTAAGCTTCAAAACTAACCCTCACTATTCTGGATTTAGACATTTATTTTACATGAGGTATATTATATTATAATTATTATTAACCAAATATAACCATCGATTACTCTAACGTACATAATAAATGAACAAATTATATTATGGGCACATTTAAAAATACGCATGGATGTATCTACTATCCGACTATCGCGTAGATATGGGTCAGCCGAAGACGGCTTCGGCGGCGAGTTCCAAACATAGTTTTATTAGGTCACGGCTTTGGTGGCGACGGCGGCTGACGGCGGTGGTGGCGGTGGTACACGGTATCGGAGTTATGGCGTGTGCGCTGCTCTGCGCTCGTAAGTAATTACTAATTACAGTTAGATGAAAAGTAAGCGTTGGGCACGGTGCCGGTACGTTATGTAACTGCTTCCCATATCACAGTTATTCTCGATCGCGCGGTTTTTGCCTTTAGTGTTGGAATAGGTAACTAATACGTAATCCTAACTCGAGGAATCCTAGCTAACGAGGAAACACACTCCTGGTTAAATATCTTAATACTATATTATATTATGAGCAATTAATCCGAGGGATGTGTCGTCCTGAAAAGAAAACTCTTACCTTTGCGATGACTTGAGGTGACTTGAGTCAATTTGATGCGGCTACGGCGGTGTTGATCGTCGCGGTAGTCCAATCGCAAGGTCGGAGTGATGGAGGCGGTGGGTGACACTCGAAAGAAAAAAGTATTGCCCACAACTTGCCGGTTTAATCCCGTAACAGGGATTTTAATTGCGTAAACCGTCACTCGTTACAACTTGGGTTAACTGTTTAGAACAAACGGTTTTTGTATAAATAATGCAGCCGGTTGTTCGGCGATCGGCGGGTGGCGTGTAGTCCGCCCTACGATCGACGTTAGAGAGAGAGACGGTGCCCGGCGACCGATATTCGTCCAACGCGACTTATCTTCCCGTCCCTACCTTGCAGTGCCTTTGAGGCGCGGTGGTTGAGTTGACCAAGTCGCGTCGTCGTAACCCGTGGTGGTGGTTGGTAAGAGCGTAGACTCGTCGCTGCGGTGCCCGCACTTCGTACCGCGTTGTATATAATAGGTATATTAACTTATTAAGTTCAATTGTTGGACAAAAAATTATTATTTTTCACTTAAGTAATGTTATCAAAATTACTACCTACTTGATTATGTCTATGTGTTGTTGACATTGCTAGGATTCTGAAACGTATGCTCAACCATATAGTATATAGGTACTATACAGGGTGTATCTTATGTCATTGTACGCGGGGTTTTTTGACGATTATGGAACGATGACATGGAATTTCGTTAAAATGCAAAAAGATGTGTTTCTTTATTTTTAACAAGCAATTTTTTTATAATAATTTCAAAATTTTTAAACACGCAGGTGTACCAATAGCAAAATCAACTTTTTTTTTTCAAATGGTAACCACTATATTTTTTAATGGATTCTGGTAAAGCTCTTTTTCTGAACATTTTGGTAGTCGAATCATCAATTTTGGTTCGCTAGTTAATTAACTATGGTCCTCCAAAGATTAGTAAAATATGCATTAATACTTTTAATTGAAATAATTAGTATAGGCTTAATTTGCAAGTACTAAACAATTTTTTCTTATAACTACCTTTTGATACACTACAATAGTTGAATCTGTAATTTAATGACACCCTCAAAAAAAAATAACAAACAAAATTGTTTGTAAACAGTTCATTATTTTTATTTTAACATACGATCATCAAAATCAATATTAGTGATATACTAGTGATAATTTTCAAAATATTCGTCAGGAATTTGAAGATCGGTTATATTACTGCCAAGAAGTAAATGGTATGCAATTTGAACATTTGATTTGAACATTTTTTTTAAACACGTAATACATTTACAAAAATATTTGTTTTTAATTTATTGCAGTTCAACGTTAATTAATCATATTTAAATTTTAAAATAAACAATATTTACATACATAGTCAACATCCATAGGTATGGCACTTATTATTGTTCTTTAATCTGAGTTAATTAGACCAATTACACAATGTTATCTCCAATTTCGTTATTATAATAATCACATACCATTATAACCTTAGCCACATAATAAAGGATCCAAATTTATGATGTTCTAAGAAAAATAACTGTGATGAAAAAAATGTAAAGTAATTAATTACGATTATAATAATAAATTAAAATAATAATATTGATTTTGATGATCGTATGTTAAAATAAAAATAATGAACTGTTTACAAACAATTTTGTTTGTTATTTTTTTTGAGGGTGTCATTAAATTACAGATTCAACTATTGTAGTGTATCAAAAGGTAGTTATAAGAAAAAATTGTTTAGTACTTGCAAATTAAGCCTATACTAATTATTTCAATTAAAAGTATTAATGCATATTTTACTAATCTTTGGAGGACCATAGTTAATTAACTAGCGAACCAAAATTGATGCTTCGACTACCAAAATGTTCAGAAAAAAAAGCTTTACCAGAATCCATTAAAAAATATAGTGGTTACCATTTGAAAAAAAAAGTTGATTTTGCTATTAGTACACCTGCGTGTTTAAAAATTTTGAAATTATTATAAAAAAATTGCTTGTTAAAAATAAAGAAACATGTCTTTTTGCATTTTAACGAAATTCCATGTCATCGTTCCATAATCGTCAAAAAAACCCGCGTACAATGACATAAGATACACCCTGTATACTGCGTAGGTACTATATACGTATTATTATTTATTTCTACGTATAGTATATATTTTCATGCCTTAGGTAGTGAAACTGTAAAAGTGAACATTTCGGCTAACAGTCAATGATTGTAGTGATACTCTTTAGCTAAACTCAATCTATGATTTCAATGAACGTAATAAAATGTATCAAGTTCAAATTGTTCAATAGTTCATTAGGATAATATTTAAAAATAAAGATTTATCACGGCGGCACCTACCAACTTTTTTTTTTGCCAAATAATATCATTGTTACACGAAATGTTGGTAACGTGCTCGACGACGTCGAGTACGACATTCGTACGGTTACGAAAATAATTTTCAAATAAATAATGTCGACTCTGATTATGATTGATCCCGATAATGTACAGCCGCCGTTCTCGCTCGTTTCCTACAGGGAATCCCGTCGCTATCCGAAATCAAGGTTTTTATTTTCAAACATTATACAAGGCGACCAGTGATCGCGTGCAGAGTGCTGCTCGGTAAACACATTAGGCACTTTACTGTAGTCAGGCATACGGACGGCGTAAGGGTGGCACGCCAGCCGGGCCGGGTCATCGACCGACGACTTTTTTCGGTCATCGCCATAGGCAGGTATACAGGTGGGGAGTTGGGGGGACGGTTATCGTACGGCCGCCGGCCCAGGTCATTGAGCGACGACTACTGCTGCCGGTCTGTACGGGCGTTCACACGGGCGGCGATGGGCGTGGCCTCACTATGACAACTAATCAGAGACTTCACCGGAGTGCCTGCGCGACGTGTGCGGTATACCGGCGTAATGTGCTATGTGCAACGAGTAATGTGATCGATCGGAGTATCGGACGACGGACGGGCCAGACAGAAGAGGGCCCCTTTTCTAATAAGTGGGCTTAGGGACTTGTAGCTCTAAAAAATACCTAAATATGCACCAAAAAATGACCAAATATGCACCTAAATATAACCGTATACCTATGTATTAAGATATGGCCCCCAAAAAATTTACAAAACAAAACACTACCGTCAGATGAAAATGTGTCTTTAAATTCTGAAACATAACTTTGTAACTTTGACTTTTGTACTTTCGGCATTTCAACAATTACTTTAGGTTTATTTTGATTACGAACTTATTGCGTATAAAAATCTACACTAGTGAAAAGCACACGACAGGCGAAACAACGACGGATGATAATTAATAATCGACTAAACTGAAATAATAACTATTATCGAGCGGGGCCCAGTGGCGGCTATCTTGAAAAATATAACAGGTGCTCACTAAAAGGAGCTAGTACCACCCCCCTATTTTGGTGACCCAAAAAATTACTCATTTCATAAAAAAACTTTCTAACCAACCAACATTTAAAGTTCATTTTAATGGGGGTTTTTAATTTTTTACAACTGGTAATAACAAAAATGTTAGGTTTTAAAATATATTCACCTCACATATATTACACTCCCCATTGCCACTTTAAAATCATGACCAGTTCGCGTTCTAACCTGGTTTTTTCACATGTTAACTGGTCATGTCTTAATGTGTGCGGAGTATATTATGTACTATAACTATTAAGTACTAAGTATGTGAGAATGTGAATACATTTTATTATTCACTACACTAGCTATCCTCAACTGATGTGTCGTAATCACTTTATTAGTTGTTAGCTGATTATTTAGGGTCACCAATACATAATACATCCTAATATCCATCCTATACATGTAGATAACATTATTTTATGTTTCACGAAAAAATATAATTTTTAATTTTGATTCATGTCTTTAAAAAGATTGAGTATACCAATGCTCTATATTCTTGAACTCTAAGTGTATTATAAACTAATATAGTAATATACTAGGTGTCTAGCCGTCTAGGTATGTAGATTTTAGCTACCTAGCTACAGATAAAATAGTAGGTACATTTTTTTAAATGAACATTACATAATTACATAATACATTATATCTTTTATTTAAAATGATAGTATCATCTGAAATTTATAACAAGAAACCACTTTTGGGCTATTATTAAAAACAAAAAAAAAACTATTTTAATTTATAAATGCTTTGTTAGGATTATCGATTGTTCTTTAAAATGTTGTATTACATTTTCTATGTTTGGTTCAATGTCTCGTTCACAACTAATTATCAATAAGTCTTCCAAACGTGTTTGTGACATAGTTGTTCGTAGTCTAGATTTTAAAATCTTTAACTTTGAAAACGACCTTTCTGTCGATGCACTGGACACAGGTAAAGTTAATGCGATTAAAAGACTTGTATTTAAAGTGGGAAAAATGCTAGCTAACTGCCCATTCATGAAAATTTTAAACACATATTTTATACTATTTTCATTAGATGTGCTTATCTGTTTTCTCTGTGACAAATCTTCATCTTCGTCTTCGTCTGACTCAGTTTCAAAAGGTTCATTACTAGAATGAAATTCATTAGGAAGGAATGTAGAGGTTTCAAATAAATGAAAAATTCGACAAAAATGAGCATATTCTTTGCATAGTAAATCTTTTTGTACACATTTTCCATACACAGCACAAAATTCTTGAAAAGCATCTTTAGGAAGTGCTGATGGATTATTTTTTATTTCAAATATTCTTTTTTTTGAAAAAAGTGCTAAATATTTATATATACCAATTGCCTGAGCATTGAAATAATTATTAATAAAAGTAATTGTTACATCCAAGCATTTAAAGTATGTGTCACATTTGAATTTATTAACAGGATCTGTAATTGGTTCATCATTAGACATCTCTCCAGACATTTTCTTTTTTTTTCGGATGCGATTGATTTTAAGTTCAGAAAAAATGAACTGATTGTTTTCTTTGATAAAATGATTAGCCTCATGAATTAAGTTATCATATGTTTTATCATTTTGTCTTACTTGGGTTAACTTTTTTTGTGCTTCATCGATTCCATTAACAGCAGCTAATAGATCTAAATCTTTACTTTGAAGTAATGTATTAAGTGGAGCTAAAATATTAAATAATTTTTGAAAAAAAATAGCAGACATAACAAATCGCTTTGAAAGTAAGTAGTCCATTAAACACCCTGCCATATGCCCTACAGCATGATCATCACGCCCTTCAGTGTCTCTGGTGTGTTGCAAAGTGTCAATAATAGGTTCAAATGTTTCTAGAACTGCTTCTAGTGCATAATTGTGAGACATCCATCGTGTTGTAGATACTCTTTTTAATCGACGACCTTGTTTATTCAAAGAACAATTTTTTTGCATGGCTTCATAATAGGCAACTTTTTTTTTGCTACCGCAAATGAAATTATACAAAGTTTCTAAATTTCCAAAAAGGTCAACTGGATCTAAACTACAACTTAATAATTTTGAAACTATTAAGTTTAGCCTATGTGCACAGCACCAAACAAAAATTGCTGTGGGACATTTTTCTTTAATTAATGTTTGCAGTCCATTATATTGGCCTCTCATGTTTTGAGCACCGTCATATGATTGGCCAACTAAATAATTTATCCAATCTAAGTTTAATTCTTTACAAATTAATTCAAATATCTTAAACATTTGTTCACCAGTAGTTATGGGTGAATCGTGAAGTGCCAAAAGACGTTCACTTACATTTCCACATGCTGTGACATAGCGAACAATAAAAGAAATTTGCTCTTTTCGAGATAAGTCAAAAGTAGAGTCCATAGATACACTAAAAAATTTGGCATCTTTTAATTCTTCTTTGATTCTGGCTTTTATAGATGTAGATATAGAATTTATAATCTGATTCTGACGAAGTTTTGATGTAAAATTTATTTCTGGTTTCTTTACTGAATTTTTTAAAGATTCTAAATATGAAGCAAGAGGTGAG
>NW_019101110.1:0-3363 GCF_001856785.1 Myzus persicae
AAATTTTACTATTTTAGGTTATGAAACCTTTATCTAAAGCATTAGACGTTTTACAAGGAGATAAGTCTGTATGCTTGGGATTTCTTCTCCCAACAATTAATGCTGTTCACAAATCTTTAAACGGATTAAACAATAATATTGTCTTTTGCAAACCTCTTATTCTTGCATTGAAACGAGGGTTAAATAAAAGGTAAAACATTGTATACATATTTAATATTAATTCATATCATGAATATACAAATATTGAAATATTTTAATTTTTTTTTATTATGATTAATGATTTATTTAAATTTTAAATAATTTCCTTATGTCATAAAACTGAAAAAATATAGGAGTTAATTTTAATTTTTTATTTAATAACATTTTTAACATTTTTAACATTGTAATTAATGTCATTATAATTGTCAGTGTGTACTGCTTGTGATGTTGTAATTCGACTCTTCCTTTATTTGCTCAATAAATTATTCTAGTTTATACCCTAAATTATAGGTACTACTGTACTATTTTCTAGTGGTTTGTGTTAAAGCTAACCAAGATAAAGAGAAAATATCAGCCCTACTAAAAGCATATTAATTTTTTAAAATAACATAAAGTATTTTTTTTTATTTTATAGGTTTAATAATTATTTCATGTCAAAATCATGTCAGGTAGCTGCTACTTTAGTTCCTAAATTTAAACTAAATTGGACAGCTAATGAAAATAGAGATGAAATAAAACAACATCTTATAGAAATTGTAACTGACAATACTACTATAAATATATCGAGTTCTCAAGAATCAAATCAATCATCCATATCTGCTACTGAACAGTTTGAAAATAGTGATTCAGAAGATGATTTTCTCAGCTTTAGAGAAAATGAAATTATCAGTGAAAACAGTAGCACCGAATTACTTATTAATAATTATTTGTCAAATTCAAATTTAACACAGCCTTGCGATTTACCATTAGCATTAAAAGAAGCATATATTAAATACAATACAGCAGTTCCATCATCGGCACATGTTGAACGCCTATTTAGTGCTGGAGGGCAACTATATGATAAAAGAAGGGGATCTATGTGTGATAAAAATTTTGAGATGTCTCTTCTACTGAAGTTCAATAAGTATTTTGATGATTAATTATGTATCTATATCTATCTATTTTAATTTCTATTAACTATTAAGTGTTAATACATGATATATAATTATTATAATATATATCTATATATGCAGATTGTATACATACCATTATATATACAATTATTAACAAGCAGATCATATAAATATATCATCATCATAATTTTATTTTCTGTGAAACTTTTAAATAATATATTTTTATTTGATTTGTTACTATCTTTTTTTTTTCTTTTAAATATTTAATACCTACCTATATTGTGTCTACAAGATAGTTTTAGACTTAAGCTATGTAAAATATATTTTATTATATGTATACAATTTAAATGTATAATTTAAAATAAAGTTTGTAATATTACCTATTTTGTTATTATAATTATTAATTTTAAAAATAATGAACAATTAATACTTATTAATTTATTATACTATACTATACTAATATTATGACGTGAACTATTGTAGGAATATAAATTGCTGGTACAGATTTTATTTTATACGTTATAACTTATTAGTATGCTAACAAACTTTGTGATGTTACCTTTTGGAACACATAAAACAATAAAAGTTCATTGTTCAATAAAAGTTCAATAGTGACATGAACAATTATAGGTACCAATTTAGATTTTACCTTTATGAAAACAAGAAATATTTTTTAACTAACTTAACTTGAGTTAAAAAGTTAATATTAAATGTTGGTTAACTCTTAACTTAATTCAATTGATAGAACATTTTGGATTAACTTTTAACTATTAACTTGATTTAGATTTTAATTTAACTTAACTTAACTGAGTTAAAAATATCGTTAACTTGCCCAGCCTTGGTTGGATCACTGTCACCAGCACTTCTGGCGCCGTTGGTCGACGGAGTACCTCCATACGTTACAAGAACGAGGAAAGTGGACACGCGATCAACCAAATATTGAAGTCGGACAGATGGTCACCATCAGGGACAGCCTAGCCCCTCCCTTGGAGTGGCGACTTGGGCGGGTGCTCGAGGTGTTACCGGGTACGGATGGTGTGGTAAGAGTTGTGCGCGTTCTGACTTCGCGCGGTATAATCACTCGTCCTGCAGCGAAGCTCGTTTTATTACCTGGTAATGGTACAGGTCCCCTTATTTAATTATGTTTAATTGCCATATGTCCTATTATTTTGTATTTTTTTTTTTGCAATTATTACTCATTGCATTCTATTGAATTATTAACCATTTATTATTATGTTATTATGTCAAATTATTATTCACCTTACCTGTTGGTTTGCGTTATTTATTTTTTTGTAATATTTATTCGTGACCCTCTTGTCACTTGTTAACGTGCTTAACGTTACCAATTATTATTATATTATCTATTGTGTCCCTTTTTACATTTTGGTACAATTGTTATTTTTATGATATATTTAATTTGTCTTTGTTTTATTTACATTTATATTTTTGTTATTTTTCGGCCTTTAACATTATATACAATAGGTACAAGTATCGGCGGCGTTCAAAATTGATGTGATGCTCCCATGGGGGAGTATGTTCGAACTTGCCGCCGTTTTCGTCGCGACATTTAGAAACCGGTCCGCGAGACAGCGCAACGCGCGGCCCACGGACGCCGGACGCCGGCCGAGTCGCCGCCGGCGACTTAGAACTTGTCTTTGCCCTACGCTCTACGCGAGCAGACCGTGCGTGCTTCGCGTCCGGCCGTTGTTTTGTGCCGTTTATCGACAGCCGCATGTGTGCGAATTATCCGCGCATATTTTTTAAATACCTAGTTGCGTATTGTTATTTCGCGCTCGCGCGATTATCGTGTTTTCGACGCCGTTGTCGTGTTCGACGTTGCATCGATTACCGTCGCCTTGGTCCGTTGCACGCCCACGATTCGTCGTCACGTGTTTATCGCCGACGTTCGCGCTCAATATTAGTTTGTATCGAATCATTAATCAAGTTGTCGTTGATCTTCGACGGGCCATAATAATTCGCGTCGCGATCGGCAACGCGTATATTGTCTACCGTCGATATTATTATTGCGCGTGTTCCGCGCTCGACGACGCTATCAGTGCCGGGATTACGTCCTTTGCACCTTACGTAATCCAGTCAGTTACGTAATCCGACCGCTTGCATCCGCAGCTATCGACGTCGCCGCTGCCAACAGCCGCCGCTCCCCGTTCACCTGCGTGTGTCACATAGCCGCATCAGCTGTTGCAGCCGCAGCCGCCGCCGCCGCCGATACCCCGCCCCGCCGCGGCGTATGTGCCGATCGGTAATATATATC
>NW_019101110.1:5634-16326 GCF_001856785.1 Myzus persicae
TTTTCCCAAAACAGCAAATGTCGTCTAAATATGCGACCATAGTCGTGTATAAACAATCACTAAATAAATTATTGATTATTCTTTGAAAAATTGGTCCTGAGTTCTTAAAACCTTGAGGTATTCTTTTAAAATGATAAAGTCCAAAATCTGTGATAAAAGCAGTTTTGTATCTGTCTTCAACCCTTATTGGTAATTGAAAATACCCCTGGGCCATGTCAATCGTGGAGTAATATTTCGCTCCTTCTAGGCTCCTAAACAAGTCCTGTGACCTCGGGATAGGATGTTTATCACTGATTGTTTCATCGTTTAGTTTCCTATAGTCAACTAAAAATCGATACTCCCCAACTTGTTTCTTAGGTATTAAAAATACTGGAGCAGCATAACTACTTCTACTCGGTTCAACTATATCAGAGGCTATCATTTGATCTATAAAAAGTTTTAATTTTTTTCTTTGGGTTGGAGCTACTCGGTAGGGAGGTTGAAAAATTGGTTTATTTGATTTTAAATTAATTTCGCAAGGTTCTACATTTGCGCAACCGATGTCCAACGGGTCGGATGTAAATAAATGTTTGTATTTATTTATTAGATTTTTTGCTTTTTCTCTCTGTTCATAATTTAATTCGTTTGATATTCTTATCACAGTTCCTTGTTTATCACTAATTTCTTGTTCCGGTTTAGTAGTTATTGTTAAGATTGTTTCTTTGTTGATAGAATCATTTGTTTTTCCTATTTTACTCATGGGCATGCCCTTATACTTAATACACTGTCCACTACAGTATACATCTACATAGACACAGTACTGTGCCCCATTGGTTCAAAATTAATCGTAAATCGCGTTAGCAATCCATATGTCTATAAAAAAAATGAAATGCTTTCCGCACAAAGGCAATTATATTCCAAAAAAATGTAAACATACGTTAAAGTCTTTTTACCTATTATCATTACCAGTACCTCACATAACCATTTTACTACTTGATAACAATAATATATGAGATATATATAATTTGAAGAACTCCGAGCAACAAATTCATTAGGTCAACTAGCCCACCCCGACTAATGTTTAGCCCCCCCTCAAATATCCCTTATTAATTTAGATATAATCTCCCTATGGGTTATTTTAAATAAATAGTTTTGTAAGCCCCCACAGAATCTTAACCCTAGTTGCGCCTATGGCAACAATAGGACATCTCCATATTTTGGTCAAAATTAGTTATTGCACATTAAATTGTCATAAATAAATTATTAAGAAAACAAATTGCGTCGTTTGGTGCTACAACCAGAAAAATCTGAATGTTAAATACAGAGATATCATATTATAAAATATGGAGATGACTTATTTTTACACTAAAAATATTTAATTTATTACGCAAATAATTCCATAATATATATACATAATATATATTATAAATAATTAGATATCTCTCTCATAGTCGCATCTCCGACTCCGAGTTTTATTTTTTGGTTTTGAAATCATACAAATTTTATTCTGGTAATTGGTTACTAGCCCCTGTAGGCTGTAATAGGGGTCCTAAGTGTTAGCTACATATTATAACGTATACAAACAGACAATTTAATAATTGGAGATGTCTTCTTGTTGTTGCTGCCACATCTTCATTTGTTTATAGTACATACACTATAATATTAGGTACATTATAACTTATAAGACTATTCACTTTTAAGAGAACGTGATACCCGCATGTGTTGTCTCCGTCTTACAAGTACATAACATAACAAATTTTACGCTCAGTGTAAAACAAGTGTAGCTCCGTTAATTTAAAAATTTGAGTAAATTGACCTCTTATAAAATCTAAAGGTAAGATTATTATCTAGACAACCCCATGGGCTTTTTATTACATTTTAATTTTTAAGTGAGTATGGGTATGTAAAATATTCATATTCTAAAATGTTCATAAATCACTTAAAAATTAAAATATCGTACAAAACTCTCGAGAGAACACAGATAATGTTGTTACCTAAAAGTTTGATAATAGGTCAATTCACTCTAATATCAAAACTGACAATACCCTATTGAAACAAGCAAACGAAAATTTGCTTTGTCGTACGTGTGTAAGACGGTGACAACACATCCGGGTGAGTCGTCCCCTTAAGGGACCTCGCTACTGCCTTCAATTTTAGCTGAAAAGACCTAAAGTATTGACAAAATTAAAGTTAGTTAACGTTGTCCGATTTTGATTCTGAAAAAAACTTTGAATTCACCAGAAAATTGTCTATAGATCTTACGAAGCACTTAAAAAAAATAATTTAAAACTAAATTTTATATTATTGTGAATTGTAATTGAAAACTTAAAAATATCAACTTTTTCGAATCATCGATAAAATTAAAATTTATATTAAAAACGGAAAATGTTTCGTACTATCTACAGACATTTTTCTGTTGAATTCAAATATTTTTCAGAAACAAAATCAGCCAACGTTAACTAACTTTAATTTTGTCAAAACAAATGTATGTTTTTGTAAATTTTGTTAGCTCAAATATTAGGGGTGTAAATGAATCGAGGTTAAAATATGAATTTTTCAAAAAAAAAAGGCGGGAAATTTTGTTTTGCTAATTTCTCAAACTTAAAATCGAGACGCGGCTTTTTTAGAACAGAAATTTGATCTAGAGGTGTCACTGCATTGAACCTCAAAGATTTCAAGACGATACAACCCATATTATTTAAGGAGCTAGTATTTCAAAATATACCTACATCTCATTTTGTGTTATTAGCTCAAATATAATATGTGTTAGAGTGAATTGACCTATTATTTTATGGGTTTTAATATTTTATTCTAATATGCCTATCGATTTACATTAATAAATACCGAGCTACACGCCTACTAAAATAAGTGTGAAAAAAAAGTTCAAAATATTTATTACTTGATACGTTACACAGACGTATCTCACAAGGAGACGCCTTGGTAATACCAAAAATAGCTAGCATAATTTGTTTTCTAACTTTTTGCTACTACAATTGCGGGCGAAATAATGATCATACGTACTTCGATCATAGAGGTTTTTTGAATCCTCGTACGGCAAATGATCATATTATAGAATTTTGTATTGATCAAACGCAAAGAAAAAATCTAAAAAACACGTAAATACGTAATTTTCTAAGTACAAAAAACACCCTAAAAATCATAACTCCCGAACCAAAAGTCGGATCACCTCGATCTCGGTGCCAATCGTTCAGGCGTAAAGTGCTCCATAAAGTCCGACTACAAAAATGGATCGGAGCGCAAAAAATCTAAGTGTACGTAGCACTTCGTGCTGAAAAACACGAAAAACGCAGATTTTAAAATTTTTGAACCCCAAAAAAACGGAGAAAAACTCCTCGCTCAGTCTCGACACAAGATGCCGAATTTGATCAGCGACCTCCAAACTATACAAATCTCGAGTTTCAGAAACGTCGTACAAAAACTAAACCTTTTCCAAAATACACCTAGGGGGGGGGGGGATTCGAGGACCCCCAATTCCGGGAGTACGTTTTAGAAGGGCCTAAACCGAAAGTTGGGTAACTTAAAAGTATAATATTATCTTATGTGAACGTCATCTACATTCTGCATCTTATGGATTTATTGAACTTTAAAAACTATTAGGTACATATTTATTATTTATACGTTAGTTGGTAGGTAATTACGCCAGCAACACGCAACTTTCTATGTCAGTAGTTTTCCTAGAAGTAGTCACCTTATTCATATAATCACATCGATAGTAAATATATTTAAGAGTGTTAAACATGACCAATGTCCAATTGTTTACATAATTCATGAACTTAAAATTTCAATCATCAAAGTTTATGATGTATACGTCTCGAAAATGACTATAACTAATTGTATTTTGTTATAATACTATAATATGAGTATATGACATATCTTGAAATTTACTAACGCTGGAAAATATAGGTATAAACGCATAGTAAATTAGTAAATGTCAAATGTATATTATAATATTAGGTATGCACTCTATTCAGAACTCTTGTGGTCGTCTGTTTATGGATGAGATTAATCCCACATAGGAGAACGAGAAATGGTGAAATCTCAAGTTTATCGATAGAGAATTTTATGGAGATTCCATTTAAATGGTCAGTGTAACGAATTTTCCAGTAGTTAAATAAATAGCTTACAAAAATCATAAAAAAACCAAAAATTCATAGAATTTTCTCTGTTTTTAAAGAACAGTGGGCTTCTCGACCTAATGGCTAAGATCAAAGTGCAGAAACAGATAACACCAAATGGCAAATTTAAATGTTCAAATAAGCCACATGCCCATTGACGGTTGGCTATTGAAAATGGCTTCCTCATTTATGTACTAGCACAGTCGCACCTGTAGATAATATAGGCTCTAATTATATAACCCCATATAGGATAAATAATATTATCTTAATTAAATTGTTGACTGGTTACGAGGAATTATTGTTCCAAACAATGGTTCCGCGTTATAAATTATAATCAATATAGGTACCTCTCCTTCTTTAACAGGTCCTGATTAAATCGGCTTGGAACTGAAGGAAGAGTTTAATATGATTCTCGCAGAGGCGTATGCAGGATTTTTCAACTGGTAGGGGGAGGGGCTTGAAAATTAGTTACATTTTTATTGATATTTTGTCCATTCTAATAATTTCAGACGTTTATTTGAGTTATTTTAAAATGTTTGTAACACTCCTCAGGCAGCTTCTAGACTCGTTCGAAGACTGCCTTTGTGCTTTTTTTCAACACCATCGTCTCCCGACCATCATTATTTTGCGAATTATTGCATTTATTTTATTTAATTAATTAATATTAATTACATATTATTCATATTACTAATATATGTTTTTTCAAATACTTGAATAATTTATTTAAACCTACTGCACTCAACTACTTATCATTTATCAATAGATCAAGTTGACTGTAAGTATAGAATGAATTGTTTTATATTCTAATATACTAATTCTATTCTAATTTGTAAATTATAGACAATGTAAATGACATCGCGGCAGAACCTGCAGATGAACCAGTAATCGGACCACCTCAGGAACCTCTATCCAGAGCAATTCCTGGACTTCGAGGAAGTTCAAAAGTGTATATTGATAGACTAGGATTCGTCTATTACCAGCATTCCATTAGAGGAAATAACCGGTTAGTAATTAAAAGGGTTAGGATATAAACAAAAAAATGATTTATAATATAAAAAATATATTAAATTATTAAATACAATTTAATATAACTTATTACTTCATATCACTCCTAGTAACAAGAATACCTGACAAATGAAATAACTTTTGTTCTAATTAATATTTTTCTATATAATTTATTAACTCATAAGCTACATGCATGATTATATAACATTTTTATTTTTAATACTAAAAATAAAACATTTGAAACCTGATTTAAATTTTTTTTGAAAAATTCATAATGGCTAATTTGTAAATCTGGTTTTTAGAAAAATTTTGATTGTAAATATAAATATCAAAGTCAGCTGCCAAATTTTTATGATTTTTTTTCAAAAGGAAAATTGTTTTGAAGTAAGACTCATTAATTTGAAAAGTGACAACTTTTAAATAAAAATATTAGATTTTAATTAGTACTTAGCTATATAAAAATTCTGCATAATATATATTATTAATTATTAGTATTTATAATAATGCACGCACAGGTACCACGGCTTTTCCTTGTAGTCTGTAGAATGTTGATATCTACCAGATATAATTAATAGTATCTATACAGGTGGCTTAACCAATAAGTGTAGACACAATCTTTTAAGTTTTCACTGTTTTTTTTTCACCCTTTAGTTTTTATGTTCTAATAAATTGAAATAATTTATATTATTTAATAAATTGTATTAATTGAAATTATTTAATAGTTTGTATTAATTGAAATTATTACTTACCTAATTAGAACATTTTTATCAAATTACTAGGTGTTTAATTCAATTTTTTAGTTTCCATCAATAATTCAAGTTAGACAACTTATTTTATATTTATTTTTTTTTTCAAAAAAAAAGGTTTTTTAATCTATAAAAAAAAACTAACTTCAAACTTTTACTCTAACTTAGTTAGTTTTTTTATTAAAGTAACTTAACTTCAACTAGTTGAAAAAAAATGACTAACTTGCCCAGCTTTGCAATTATGTATCTACTTGCATCTACAAAACCACAATAACAATAATTAATAACGATTAATAAGGAATATTGTCTAAAACAAATGTTAATGTGCAATGTTAAAACCTATAGACAGAGCCCTACTTAGGGCTAATTTATTGGTGGGGCCCCTTAATTTAAATTATGAATTCAGTCTTTTTTGGCTTTATTGCTTTTTTATTTTCAATTTATTTTTAATAGTGTACACATAACATAAAAATCTAATACAAATATTGTAGGGCACATTGAAATTAAACACTCATTAAAAATAAGCTATATTACAATTACAAATAATTTTATGTTGTTATAATATTACTGTTACTTAATATGTAAAATTATATTTCTGATTAAAATTAGGTATTTGAGATGTGAGAACTATCGTTATGGTTGTCCGGCCTCAGCAAAAATGGCAACAGTTGTTGGAGCGCCAATACTGATTTCTCCAGCACGTGAACATATACATGAACCCATACCCAACCATGCAGTGGAAATGCGAGGTTTTATGAACAGACTTCGAGAAAGGGGCAATGTGGAGAACACTGTTCCACAGAACATTGTTGACCAAGAGGCACATCAGTAAGCTGTCCAACAAAAAATATTTGACTTTAAGTTAATAATCTTATAAAATTTAAATGTAATAAATATAATTAATAATTACAGATATCCCAGAGAAGCGATGGAAGTGGGACGTCCAGCGGCAGTTGGGGCTATTGCACGGGCTAGGCGTAAGAACAACTCACCTGTTCCGGAAACGCTAAGGAATTGGGTAGATATATTCAATTCCAATGAATGGGGCCCAAGACTGCGTAATGTGAACGGTTCAATGGCGCCATTTTACCAAGGTCCATTGGAGATTTTGAACGATGATAGAAGTGTTCGCTTTGTTGGAATTGTCTTCACTAACAACTCGTTCTTGCAAGAAATAAATGTACATTTAAATAGTGTAAGGACTATATGTATGGATGGTACTTTTCAAATAAGTCCACGACAGCCAGCTGATATAAATCAACTATTTACTATCCAAATAATTTTTAACAATGTGGTAAGTTTAAAAAAATATAATACCAACACATTTAAATTTTTTATTTGATATATGGTTTATCCATTCTTAGGCAATTCCAATCGTACACGCGCTGATGGTTGATCGCAATACTGAGAGCTACTGCCGTTTACTTCAGTTTGTAAGGAATGAACTGCAGTTAAACATTGATTACACCAATATCCAGATCATTACTGATTTTGAACAGGGTCTGAGGAATACTATAGCTAGGGTGTTACCAGAAGCCAACAATTCTGGCTGTTGGTTTCATTATATCCAGGTACTGCAATAACACAGATAAATTAAACATACAGACATATAATATATTAATTTATTTAATGACATGTTAAGGCAATAAAATATATTTCAATAAACAATTTTTATTTCAGAGCATTATTCGATATGTTCGAAGCCATCAAATGGTGAATTTGTGCACCATTAATGAAAATGCAAGGCGAATTCTGAGAATGGTAATCATCTTTTGTGATAAATAAAGTTTTGGGGAATTAATTATCAAATTTAAAATTACAAGTTACCATCACCCAGCAACAAAAAACATCTTCAGTAAGAATACTTGAATGAATTAAAATATAAGTTTGCACGTGTACTTACTACAATAATAAAATTTGTTGGCTAATGGCTTCTAGTTGAACTTTGAATATAGCATGTTATGTAAAATATAATTAAAATATGTAATATTATTTGTAGCTATGAATATTGTATGTTATGTTATATATGAATGTAAATATCTCAAAATTGTATGGTTATTAGAAATTTGCCTGGTATTGATTATATTTTATTAAATTAATTTTACTAATCAAACTCCTTAATCTATTATACTTAATTTTAACACTTTTGCACGATTATAACATAATATACATATAATAGTTACTTATCTATATGACGTTAAATGTATTATTATAGTTGATGGCTTTGGCTCATTTACCTTCTACAGAACAACTCCACCACGGAAATACTTATTCAATCCAATTGAGATTTAGGCTGATACAAGACCTAGGAACGTTTATAATAATTAACCAAGTACAATATGCTACTTTAAATATGTTTTTTTTAATTTCAGTTACTGACTATAACTTGGAAGATCAATTGGCAGATATAATGAGGTATTATGAGCGGTACTGGATGGATACTGTGACTCCACGGAGATTCACAGTATTCAGGCTACAGTATAGAACAAACAACTATATAGAGTCATACCACGCATCGCTGTTACGGCTAATGGGCCAACACCCAACATTGTATATCTATAGTAATTTTTTTTATAAAATCAAAGTAAAATTGTTATGAAATTGAGATATTATAGGAAGTTGATTGCTAATATGATAAAATTGTTTGTATACATTTATTAGATCATTTGAGAACAGTTGAAGAAAGAGGACGAAATGATTTCAGTCGAACAGGCAACGAGCAGACGGTTAGTACATTTGTAATCACACATTAATCACTTTATTAACAATGTTTTTTTTTTTTTTACCTAAATGTATTATAATTATTAAAATGTCTGAACAACATACTTACTCCAATTTTGGTTCATTAGGTAAGGCAAGCTGATTACAGGGTATACCCGCGTAACAATATAATTATACGAAATGCGTGGATTAATGTAGAAAACGGCAACTACAATCTTAGTGATATCATAAGGAATGTGGCGTACACGGCAGAGCAAGTAATCAGAAACGAAATTGGGGAGCCCAATTTTCCACATCGTAAGTCATTTATAAATGAATATAAACCATAACAACTACATATTTTTAAAAGTTATCAATAGATTGTTTAACGGGATACTTCAATTTTATCATTTGGAAGCTATAGTACCCGGTATTAATATACTTGCGCCACCCGCATCATTGCCACGGCCAGCTTTTAGGCCTTTGATATTGGAACCAGTGCGCCCACCGCCACATCAACCACTTTTGCCTCCTCAACCAATTGTTCAACCACCTGCGGTATTGCCAATGCGTCCACTGTTGCCCGTTCAACCAATCCACATATTTCGACCATTGTCACCAGGTTTAGAGGAGCCAATCCGTCCACCATCACCAGAGATACCCATAGAGGAGATAGTTATTGAAGCTCCTCAGAGGAGGGGACCAGGTCGTATCCGTGGTCGAGGTAGAAAGAGGCATGAAGAACTTGACCGACCTTATCCTATAGGTAAATGCATACAGTTTATTACATAATAAATAATGCCTAACCCATTTGAATATAATTTTTATAAAATAAGTTACCTTTTTATGTAATTAATCCATTAATATATTCATAGAAAACCGTGGACGTGGAAGAAGAGCACGAGTGGGACGCGTAAATGCTGACATTAGAAGAGGTCCAGGTCCAAACTTTGGTCGACCTTGGGCAGAAGTCTACTTGGATAATGAGAATGGTATAATTTAATTTAGTCAAAAATGTTAATATTAATTAATGTAAATAGGGGAAAGATCCTATACAAATATATAAATTGCATATTGTTTTCAGAACCAGAGCTAGAAATTTTACTGCCGATAAATAACCACCTGCCACTTCCTGTCGTCAATGCAGGTAAAAATATTTATTGTAATAAATTTACCATACTTCAAATCTCAGATATACAATTATATAAATAATTTCAAATTGTTTTAGATATCTTGGAATTATGCTGCATATGTTTCGATAGGGTGGTGGTGGTAACGTTGGTGCCTTTTGGACATCAGTTCTGCGACATTTGTGTTAGAAGAATGATACAGGAACAATATGAAGTATGCCCTCTTTGTCGAGGCTAAATAAATATGTATCATGGCTATAATTTAGGTTAAGACTTTTTGGTGTATAGGTACATATGGTGTCATATATTTATGTTTATTATAGCTACTATATTTACTAATTACTGTTAAGTTTTATGGAGAAAATTATTCATTTTACATTGTTTTTATTATTTCGTTTAAAATAAACTAATATATAATATTATTTATCTTCCTAGATTTAACCTAACCTAATCAACTTTCTCCACACAGAATAATACTTATACAAATCACAAATGTCAAATACTATGGATGCCCTAGAATCAAAAAAAAATTAATAATACACCTAATGGCTAATACCTATTATAAATAATAATAAAGAATTATAGAACATAGTGTGTGTTTGAATTACCTTTTTTTAACGTTAGGAATTTTTTAAATAGGTATACCTATTCCAATGTTATGTTAACAATTTTATGTTGGCGATGATAAAAAAAAAATAAAAATAGATTTATATTTTACAACTACTGAAATACCTAAATAGTAAATAATTATATTAAAATTTAAAAGTGGTAGCAACAGTAAGTTAAATGTCAGAAAATAGAAAATTGAAATTATGACTTATGAGACATGAATACAATATTGTGGTATATATTATATTGTGATAGTGTGATACCAGATTGTTATTTTATAATTATACTAGTTGCTTGTGAAACTCGCTGTCGTGAAACTCGGGGGCTTGAGTTCAGCGTCTATGAGTGAAACTCAACTAATTGGTTGTATTTACCTACATTATACAC
>NW_019101111.1:0-16967 GCF_001856785.1 Myzus persicae
AGCACTTCTCGACTGGTGTTGATTGATATTTGAACGGTCTCCTGTCGGCTTTAAGGTCGATTCACACATAACAGTGACGTGACGTGACGTGACGTGACCGTAGCCTTCCGTGAGCAGTGCCATCCGTGATGTATTTTTCACGTCCATCCTCACAATACCGTACCTTTTCATATCAGTGCTCCCTCGTAATCAGTCGTGTCTACTGTCTACTGTCTGTTATTCAGAATTTAATTTTTAGTGTTAATTTATTTAATTAATTCATTTTTTAAGTGCACCATGGATTTTAGTATAGAAGAGATTAGTATAATATCATTGCTTTTGGACGAGGACGAAAAGAAGGAAAAAAGAAGACACTGGGTTCATCCCATATGGAAGTTTCGAGACACCGAAGGAGAATTTGCAACATTGTATAGAGAATTGGTGGACCACGAATTCAAATTTTATGAATATTTTAGAATGAGCCAAAATGCATTTTGTGATTTGCTGACAAAAGTGGAGAAGTATATAAAAAAAAAAGACACATGCTGGAGACGGGCTATTTCTGCAAGAGAAAGACTGGCGGTTTGTTTGAGGTAAGTGTTTGTAATTTATAAATAACTAGCTGATCACGAACACTTCGTTGCCCTTAAAAAATGATAATTCTTAAGAAATGTGTGATTGTCCAAGTACTTTTGGGTGTAGGTACTCGCCGCAGTAAGTGCAACTCGGCCACCCTGGTATTTGGCAACACTATTTAAAGTCAAATTCAAAATAATTTTTAAATTATCGTGATTTTTACGTATTTTGTCAAAATTTAAACTTACAATGCTTATTAAAAAAAAAAACATGACTGTATTCTTAATATTTTTCAATTGTCATTGCCAAGGTAATCAATCTATTTATCATTAGGTATTAACTACTCAAATTCTTAATAATATATTCATGTAATCAAAAATTAAATTAATATTATATTTATTACCATACATTTATATATAATTTATAATTAATCAGATATGAAATTTTGCCAATATTCTTTTGCTGTATCTTGGGAAGAGGAAGTTTCATCAATGGTTTCCAACTGATTTGGATGTCGAGGGTAGTAATTTTGCATCGATTGCAACTCCAACTTTTGCACTGTAGAAAAAATCTCAGTCTTTGCTATATTTTGCAAGTATGGAGGTAGTGATTTTAAAGTGTGTGATATTCCAAAAAGGAAACAGTCGATAGGGTTATCCAAAGTTACGGTGGGTAGTCCACTTTTGCTTGATTTTGACTCTTCTTCCTTTTTTTCAAGTATGTACTTCATGAGTGTAGATGCTGCTGTCTCAGGTTGAATATTTTTTTTCCTACTGTTGGGTGAGTGTCTGGCTGACTGGTTGCTTGGATACTTCTGGAGAATTAGGAATATCAGTTGTTTGCAGAGATTCTTGTCCTTCATCATCATTATTAAGTTCTGCATATTCAGTGTCAGGATTCCTTCCAATGTTCCCCTTTGTTTCACGTTCTTCCATGTATTCAAGCAAAAACTGTAGCTGACTTTCAAATCTGTACGGTTTCACTTTTTTAACAGCTTGTCCACTTGTGGTTCTTCTTTTACTCAAAGACTTTCTGAAGTTGTCTCGTATGTTATTCCACCTTGCTTTGCAATTACCACCTGTGCAGACAAAAATATACAATTATTATAATTATAATCAGCAGAGCAAGTTTCACATTATTTAAATTTAAATATTATTATTAAATATTAAAAATTATATAATTATTAGTATGTAACTGTTTTACAAATATATTTTTATTTCAGATATCTGGCGACAGGCGATTCATTTAAAACAATATCATTCAGCTACCGGATTGGTCACTCCACTGTACAGTCAATAGTAACCGAAACATGTAGTGCAATTATTAAAGGTTTGATGAATGAAGTGATGCCTGAACCATTAGAAGAAGATTGGAAAAGATATGCACATGAGTTTAGAGATATTTGGAATTTCCCAAATTGTATAGCAGCTGTTGATGGAAAACATTGCTGCATACAGGCTCCACCAAACAGTGGTTCTCAATTCTTCAATTACAAGAAATTTTTTTCAGTTGTGTTGCTAGCCATGTTTGATGCAAATTATAACTTCATTGCAGTAGATATAGGTGCATATGGTCGAAACAGTGATGGAGGTATTTGGGCAAATTCTAATATTGGTAAAGCATTTGAATCGGGTAATTTATCGGTACCTGGACCCTCATCACTTCCGGGCACAAACACTGAACTTCCTCATGTAATTGTTGGCGATGAGGCATTTCCATTAAAGACATACATTATGCGCCCTTACCCCGGCCAGGAACTCGACGATTCAAAAAGATTGTTTAATTATCGTCTCAGTCGTGCAAGAAGGGTTTCGGAAAATGGTTTCGGAATTCTATGTCAAAAATTCAGACTGTACAACAGGTGGATACAATCATTACCAGATAATGTAGACAATATAATATTTGCCAGCTGCGTTTTGTATAATTTCATACGAAAATATGAAGCTGCACCTGTCATCAGAGGAGATGCAATTGGTAACGATAATCAAGTAAATTCAGCAATAAGAAACCTGTCCCATCGAGGTGGAAATGCTACCAGAGAAGCTTTTCAAATAAGAGATGCATTCAAAGATTATTTTTCTTCAGAAGCTGGATCAGTTCCATGGCAAAATCACATTTTAATCAACTATTAAAACGTAACAATGCATTGATTACCATACCTAGTCATTTATTATTATTACGATTATAAATAATAATAAGTATATAAAATAAATAAATATACATTGAACTATTCTGTTTTTATTTTTTTCTAAATATAGCTGTGGGACGCTGTTCTATTGTCGTCGCGTGCTTATCGCATCGACGACCGGGCATATTCTATATTTAATTAATTATAATATTTTATCTATTTATGTTCAAAAATATACGCGTATACGCGGAATGACGATGGTCGATTGCTACTTTTATTTATTTTATTTTATTTTATGCTGCGGCAATTTCTAGTTTTGTTGAAAAAATGTGATAATTTGCCAACTTAAATTATTTCATATAATATACTGATACACATGTATTAAACTAATAGTTAATATAAACGTTGAATACTACTAATAATAATAATAATAACAATTAACAAATACTCACCATCAGTCTTCATTTCCTCGCCAATTTCCTGCCATATTCTTCCCTTCAAATCGGAATTCAAATACTTCGGGTCCTTCAAATCATAAAGGACCTGTCTGTTCCGCACCAACTCAATTAAAAGTTCGTCGTTCATAATAATATAAATATTTTACATAAAACCAAAACTTACAATAAAATACACTAGTCAAAATTTGTATTTTGACGTCCGTGAAAAAGAAAAAATATCGGCGACGACGTATTTTTTTTTTTATCACGGAAGCCTGACGAGCACTGTGAACGTCGGAGCTTCACTGCGTCGGACGCGTGTGAACACGCACGGTCTATCACGGTCTAATAATATTTTTTTTTTCACTGAAGCTCACTGATGTCACGTCACGTCACGTCACGTCACTGTTATGTGTGAATCGACCTTTAAGGTGCTTTTTCGTTTACAACAATGTATGAAAAAGTGTAGATTGTCTAGGTATCAGTCATCAGTCGTGGTGTAAGTCGATAACTGACAGATCAATTCACCAAAGACGTATTGAATTCGTACTGCCATCGATGTAGATGTTCAAAAGTGTAGAATTGATGGCCGTATTTGATTGTCTAGCAATCAGTCATCACCGCTGTGTGTACTTATACCTAAGCCAAATAGGCAGGCAATTCGACTGCGTCGGATAGCAAACATTATGCGAACCCTATAGGATCCGGTTTTCCTGACCCCATTAGTGGCTTAGGTGAGTGAAGAGTGTAAAATATAGTTTCTAATGCACCTATGAGACTCGCTGGGAGTTTGTACCGATTTTGACGGTCTAGTCATTGCTATTATAGAAGTCTCACCTGATATAGGCAGACTACGACGGTTGTTTGAAACTCAAAAGCTTATGTAAGGTATTAATATCGACGTCACTGATAATAATTTGTGATAAGGTTTAGGGCGTTAGCGGTGTCTTTCGAAGGCGGGAATGCTGAGTTTGAGTCTCTAACTATCACTCATCACTGGTTTATGTCGATAGCTGACTTGCACCTTAGCCCTATAGATGGCGGACATTATGAAAACCCTATAGATATATAGCTTTGTTGCAATATAAAACCACCTTTACTTACTCACTTCATTATAGAAGTGTTGTGTATACTATATGCCAGGGATGGCAAATCCAGGACATGCGTGCCCGAAGTGGCATAAGAAGAGATTTCGAGGGATATCGATAAATCAAATTATTTTTTCTAGAATAAACTTTATACATTATATTATGTAATATTATAAAAATAATATATATTTATATTTATTTACTATAAATTATGATCATGGCAATATTTAATATACATAATACATATATGTATATTATCTTTTATTAGGTAATTTCTGAACGGTTTTGTTTGTAAAATAGCATGCATATATTATCATAATGATTAAATAATAATTATCAAAAAAATATAAATGTATCTTGAAATCAGACCAGGTATTTATTTCGTCAGGCAGTCGACACTTCGACAGCCTTCCTTTTGTTCGTAGTAGTTATCAGTTATTATTTACTATGCAGTATCCACGATCTACGTCAAATCAATATAATGCATTTTATAAGTGTACATTATTGTTACGATCTACTAATTATTTAAATTTAGCATAAAATGTTAATTAAATGTTAACTAAATATTAATTAAGAGACAACTATATAATACGAATATATCGTACTTTTTTAATAAATGAATCGAGATGACGTCAATGGTAATATTATGTAGTCTTAGAAATATTTTGGTAGTCGACATAACACAGTTGTACACCCAAGGCAGTCGAGATAAAACGGAAGTACCTACCCAAAAATGTATGAATATTCGGATATTCTGTTCTTCTAGTGTGCTATTGTAATTACTTTTGTGAATAGATACCCACATTAATTGCTTTACTATATATTACATAAAAATAACTAACTATACAAATATATATATAGTCAATCATACACGCTGATGGACATACATGTTAATTATTATTTAAATATAAACCAATATAGGTTATATTTATACACTATAAGAGTCAGGTGCCTATTTAGACTGTCAATATTGTGTACTCTCGGTTAATACTATTTAACTACATTTAATTACTAACTTCCTATTAACCTATTACTTTTTATATTACTATACTATGAAAACATATACATTCATGCATAAGCATAAGTTATAACCCAGTAATGCCGTGCCATTAACTATGTACAAATTACAATAACTAATAATTTAAATATCAAATATAATATATGCGATATTATAATTTGTAAGACTTTAAATAAAAGGTAGATTCACATAATAAAAAGTCAACTTCTGTAATATTAACCAATATAATGTGCATAACATTACCTATAATACTTACTATTACTATTGTTGTTGATAATAGATTGTACTATAAAAATTTCAATAATAAAACAGCCAACTAATTTCCACATAGACTTTCTATACAGACAAATACTTGCGTTAGTGTTATATTATATATTAATTGCATAAATAAATTCTCAATCAATTCTTATTTTATAGACTAGAGTTAACTATTTCAATTGTCATGTCAGTTTTTTAATATTTGTATCCAGTAGTGTTGGGTATTATAATTTATGAGTAGACACACCTAATTAATTTTTATCGGCGCCAGTGTCGCAGTGCAACATAGACCATATTTTAATCATGAAGATTGAAAAAAATCAAATCTTTTTTATGTGCATTATTAAACAAATATTAAGTGCTAGATTAATAAGTTAATAACGTACACCTTAATATTAGTAATTTAATGTAAAATACAATAAAACATATTGAACCATATGAAAAATGTGTTACCTTGTTAATTTACCATTTACCCATTTATTGAAAATCTATGTAGAAGGAATTTTGTGTACCATATATTTTCTGGTCACAAAAATATTGGAATCTACAAAGTAGTCTTTGCAGATTGTTAGAGAAGATGGAGGATGTTCGGTGAACGACCAGTCGACGATAAAAATTTTGGAATGCCCCTAAGTTGACGGTATATAGGCAACTTAATGTGCTCCTTGGTGCTCAGTGCATAGGCAACCTAATGTACTCCTATAGGTTAAGTGCATAGGCAATTTAATATGCCCGTGAAGAACCCTCGCGGCGGCGGCGCCAGACAATATGAGGAACGAATGGAAGGAGGTGGTACAACGGAGTCAGGGATGGTACAGTTTAATTATGGGGCCGCGGTCCCTGTGTTCTGATCGGTCTTTTGCAATGACCATCGGGCGCAATTACAATTCAGGCTGAACTTAAAATTACTGTAAACCACGGCAGGTGAAAGTCCGGTCCGGTGAGCAATGCAATCCGACGACCTGGAGCGGCCACTCACACAACGCACTGGGTTGCTGGCGGACTTACGCGCTTGACTGAGGCACCAGGGGGCCAATTCTTGAAATTATGCGACTAATTCTCACATGCGATAAAAGTCACAGATTTTATCGAAGGTGACTAATTTTAATCGCATGCGACTTAAAATTGGTATTCTTGAACTAAATCGATAAGATTTTATCACTTGTCGTATGCGATAAAGTATTCCGAATGAACCACTGTGGTAACAACACAAAATCTAGATTTTAACCTCAAATAATCCGGAATTCTACATAATATTTACTAGTTCTAGATAAGAAGTACTAGATAGTACTAGATAGTACTAGACTAGTCTCTAAACAGTCTAAACCGTGATTAACTTTACAACCTTACAGTTAAGTATTTGTTATATTTTTTTTTTGTTTATTTTGTTATAAGTACCATACTACCATTTTTAATATTATAATGTCTAAAGACACTAAAGTGAGACCAACTCAAACCCAGATGAAGTATTTGGTTGATCTAATAGCCAATGATCAACAATTGTGTTCGGGCAAGTTTACTAAAAGTTTTACACATAAAATTGCTCAACAAAGATGGGAAAGCATCTCTATTCAATTAAATGCATTACCAGGTGCGGAGAAGAGTTGGAATAAGTGGAAGAAAGTAAGTTAATTTGTTTGGTGGAGATATTAATTTTATAAGTATTTATAATTATTTTTTTCTGAACTAAAAATCTCTGCTCTGCTAAAAATGAGTAAAAATACTGTAACCAAACTTAAATCTTGTATTAAAAGAAATTAAGGGCCACTACATACTATCTTAAATGTTGTTATCTATCTTAAAAAACTCTTAATGAGTTATCTTACATGTTTAAATAAATATTATTTGAAGTTGAGACTCCAAACTAATTTAAGTTGATTAGGTATTACATTTTTAGTAGAGTAATAGCCTATAAATTAATCTTTTTAATTTTTAAAAAGTAGTTATCTTTAAATTAATTGTATTGTAATAATTAAGACATGGCAAGATACTAGAAACATAACAAAATCTAAAGCGGCAGCTATTAAAAGGCACATAGGAGGTACAGGTGGTGGATCAAAATGCGAAATTGAACTAAATGAAGTTCAAAAGGAAATTTTACCTTTATTTAGCCAAGCATCTGTTAGCGGTCACTTTAATTCTGAAGAGTCAGTGGTTGAGTTTGACTTTGATGATACAACTAAAGATGTGTTAACTGGTAAATTTATATATATTTCATTTATTCTAGTAATATTCAATCGTACATAAATAATTACACAGTATAGTCTTTGAATTAAATATATTTTTATTTGTATAAGTCCTACCAATTCATGTTTTATTGTATGTATTTCACATTTTGTTAAGTAATGTTCAACTATAGTATTATATTGTTTTTAGATGCTAATGAATTATGTATTGAAGAGTTGGTAGAGACAATCACTTACAGTAATTCTGAGAAAGAAAATAATGAACCCCCATTAAACATTAAAGCTGTGAATGAAAATTATTACGAGCCTTCAACTTTTGAACCATTAACAACAACTACAAGTGCTCATAAACCAAGTAAAAACTTCCAAATAAGTTAAAAAAAAAAAAAATTATTTTTTTATTATTTTTTAATTTATTTAATTAATTTATTAATTTATTTATTTTTAATGATAAATTATATGACTGATTAATTTTTTTTACCAAAGATTGGCTACTTAAATTACTTTTTTTATTTTGTTTTTAGTTATTTAGTTAATAAGTTATACATGTTATTATATTTACTAAAAGGTTACATTTTTATTTTATACTTTATATTTACAAGGATATGTTACACATTTTATTTTAATTTGTTTTTTAATAATAAAAATTATTACTTATTTATGTGTTGTTAGGTTGTCTTATGATTTAAGAGAGTTGAAAAAATGCATATAATGTAATTAGTTATATAACATTTCTATGTGATAAATATCTGATTACTCTATTTCTCTGTTGTCTTCCCAGTGTTAAATCTATGTTTCGGTTAAAATCAGCCAAGATGTCTTGATCTTCCACCATACCCAAATTATCAAGATCTTCAATATTAGGACCATCAGGCATAGGAACATTATTTGTGATACACATATTGTGCAGTACTACACATGCATTTATAATGGAAGATGCTTTTTCGGGCTTATAATGCAGTGTCCTATCTCTTAATAAGCACCTAAAAATAAATATATAAATGTTTATTGTTAAAATATCATTACAAAAAAAAAAAAAAGTTGAAAAAAAATCCTACCTAAATCGCATTTTTAGCACTCCATTACAGCGTTCAATTATACTCCTAGTTGACATTTGTCTTCTATTATAATTTTCTTCAGCTTCAGTGCAATTATATTTTCCAATCAAAATTTTAATAAAATTGGATGATAATTTAATAGTTAACATTTAAATCTAATACAACATATTACCAATTGGACATTGATTGAATGATATCCCTTACGGTTAACATATATGTATTCGGGATGTTGATTTTCATTTAAATTTAAATTTGTTGAAGGGGGTGTGATTGCCACATGTGTACAATCAATACACCCAACAACACCAGGAAATCCAGTATTCCTGTAGAAACTAAATGATATATAATTTAAAAACATGCCAAACAATTTTTTTTTTAAATTTAAAACTTACCCATTACGGATATCATTGAGTTCATTTATATTTTTTGGAAACTTAACCCAAGCATTAAATATTTCGGGCAGGTTTAATGCAGTCACAACTTCACTGATACAGCGGGATACAGAAGGTTGGGATAGACCCATAAATCTACTGTTACCAATAGGCGATTGGTAAGAGCCCGTAGCCAAAAAATTTAAAGTTACAAAAATATATGAAAATTAAAAATAGGTAAACCATAATTGATTAATAATATACAGTATAGTAGGTAGTATAAAAAATTACCTATATAAAAAAATTAAATAAAATTCCCATTATAATAATATAATGACTAGGAAATGGATTTGAACATAAGCGTGCGCACGGGGTAGTCATGGTAGGCACTTGACTACTCTGCGAACTCCTTTGGCCCCCTTCAATATTCAATATTATTATTATGATAATTGATAGTCAATCATAAAATACTGTTTCACTATGGTAAATGTAGTTAAATGAGGTTACCCCATCAAAATTAGTTTTTGTAACTTAGGTGTGAATATGAATATTATATATACATAATATGTGTGTGTGTGTTAATGTGTTATGTACTTATGTATACTTATGTATGACTACCCTGCCAGAAATTCTGCGCATGCTTATGGATTTGAATACTCTAAAAAACAAGAAAAATACCTTAAAAGTACGATTTAAGTTACATTTTTTAATTCATTGATGTATGAAATTAACTTTGTGCTTGGAATGTTTGGCAATGTTTTTGGACATAAAGAAAAAATGTAATTGCATTCAAATCCGTTCCCTATCAATGGCTATGCCTTACTTTAGTATTCAGATCAATCGCAGATGAACGGAAAGAATTTGATAAATGGGGACTTAATAGGATAATTAAATCTTTTACAACATCTTTAGTGAGTCGAAAGTTTTTTATGAATAACCGATCGGTTAATTTAAATGGATCCGTAATCATTTCCTTATTTCGTGTTTGTCTTTCATGATGCGCATTATTGAAATTATTTTGATGTTCTTCGACGTTATTAACAGCAAACAACATTGCCATTTCCTCAAAATTGGCCATTATAATTATAATATTAAAGAAAATGGGAAAAAACAAGTAATAACAAAACAGTCCACAAATTTGATGACGCGGGACGCTGTAAATGCGGCAATGTACCTATGCAAAATTGTATTGATATTTATTTATTTAATGTGGACCACAAGTCACAATACAACATTATATAAATTTAAGTTGTTAATTGTTATCAAATTAAAATTATTAAATGATTATTGGTATGACATATATTTATAAATTATCATGCGATATAGTCTTGTCACCGAGTTTTACCCAGTCGACTAATAGTCGAATGTTTTTCGTTCGATTACAGTCATACCTTTTTTCAAGAATACCAAATATTTATTTTCATGCGATAAAATGTTTATCGCATGCGACAAAGTTTATCACGATTTCAAGAATTGGCCCCCAGTCCCGAACTCGGGCAAGGAATCGGATTCTCCACGAAGGCTGGCAGGAATGACGTGATTATATATCGGTGTACTCACTCGATCGACTGCGGTTGACAATGACAAGCACGAAATGTGCCAAGACGTCGGAGTTGGACGTTGACGCAATGGCGTGAATAAAGATTTTATTGGTTTTAATTAACGGTACAGAGGAAAATATAACGTCTCGTATATTTAATATACGACGAGACGAGCGAACAACAGGTACGACAATATGATCCGAATGATACGGCAATAACAACAAGTGGAATTTATATTTTTAACAACGATATCAATTGTACATAATAATTAATTTACATAATGATAATAGGAAGAAATAATAGATAGGAATAATAATTATAATGGCGCATTCACGGAGAGGAAAACAGATAACACCGATTTCTGCACGGGCAAGCGGAGCTTGCGGGGATTCAGTCGTGGACCTTTGATCGCTGCGACGCGGACGATAATATCATTACGATGTGTCGTAACACAGATACATATATTTGTTATTTATATCACAGGGCCACGAATGTTACATAGAAAAAATGTATTAATGTATACAAATTATTATTTCAACGAAAATAATAATATCTTATAATATTTAATAATACAAATTAATTGCACATGATAGAAACTTAAGTATAACTGTGTGTGTATATATTATAATACTGTAGTTGTATTAAAATAGTAATTTTGCAAGAGCAGAACTATTGGATGCAAACATATTAATTACAGTTCTAACATCAATATGTACATCTAGCTCGCATGAAATTATCATTAACGCATCAAGTCTTTCTTCATTCATCGTCGAACGTAAGCGATTTTTAATTAGTTTAAGCTTTTGTGGTGATCGCTGTGCAGGACACGACGATCGGTACCACAATAATTAATTAAACGATGTAGCACGTTCGTCGCTGTCTTGAGACGTATGTTGAGAAGATAGGTATTGAAATTAATAAAACACTTAGACCCGTTTAGTCAAATAAAGTGAAACAATTTATTAATTATAATTTATAAACATAAAAAATTTCTAAGCACACTGTCATAAGCGCGTCACGCTATCAAGCAGTGCTGACTATCTTCTAACATTTGGTAGGTGCTCCACCCGTATTTATGCAGGTTCTAACAATGACGTATTATGGCGTGATATATTAATATTCTAATTTTACACCCTCATAATGCTGAATAACATTATTATGTATAATAGGTAAAAACAACTTGTTTTCACCTTTAATCTCTGTTTCTTGTTATTTAGGCTTTTTCGAACATACATATTTATACCAACCTATCTATCATAAATTATACCTCGTGTTTAATTTATTATTATGATTTCTACGTAATATATTTTAATAATTGTTACAGAATAATAAATAATAATATACTACTCTTTTGGGTTTACTACACTTTGAAAATGCGCGTTCTGGGGTGTCACTAGATACTGGCAATGCCACAGCTATGCTTAAAGCAGTATATATGTGAGGAAAGATTTCTTTTAAACCAAATGACCAACATATTTTGAAAATGTTTTCTATTGATTCACAATTTTCTTTCTTTTTATTTTGACTTGCTGTATAATAATATGTATTAGGCTCTTCCTCATTTTCTTCAACCTCCTCTTCGTATTCACTTAAAAATGCATTTTACTTTTTTGTACATTTTTTAAAAGAAAAATTTTTTTTTTAGTAAAGATTTTTGTCCTTGTACAGTTGAAACTACTACCTAGTCAGAGGTAGTACAATATAAATTATAATCATAAACTAAATATATAAATCTCCAAAAACTGTAAAATTTATATTATAAAAATAAATTTAAAAAAACATCATGATAATTAATATCTTAAAAATTTTTTCATTAAATTCAATAATCCTGCATTTTTTGGTCACATTGAGACTCGAGCACTTGAACCTGAATTAGTAAATTATATTCTAAAAATGGGACCATCTCAGCCATCAGATATTAATATGCCAAATAAGAAATTTCCTGAAAATCAAAGTTCAGGCAGGCGTTTCCATGAATCCTGGTATTGGAGAAAGTTATCTAGTGGCGAGAGAACACGTAGAAAATGGTTATCTTACTCTATAACTGAAAACAAATCATATTGTCTTTATTGTGCATTATTTGGTCGTGGATTTAAAGAAAATTGGTCAAAAATTGGATTTTGTAATTTTAGAAAAGGAACATTTAGTATTGCTGTACATGAAACATCTGAACCATATATTTTGGCTTCAATAAAAGTTGCTTACAGAGAAGCTGCATTTCCAATCATACTGTCATTAAAGGAGGCAGCTGTTGCAAACGTTTAAAGTAGTCAAACATTTAATTGATGTAACATTGTTTTTAGGACGTCATACTTTGCCTTTTCATGGGCATAAAGAAGGCTGAGACGAAAGTAATGAAGGAAACTTTAAGGATCTGGTGTTACTGTTAGCAAAGTATTCAAGTATTCAGGAACAGTTATCTTTAGTGATTCGGTACATAAATCAAGATGGTGGAAATGTGTGTGAAAGGTTAATTGCAGTACGTGAAACTGTTCTAATTTCTTGATAACATTTGTTTACAAAGTTTGATGATATATGTTCAGGAATGAATTTGAATTGGAAAACCAATCTGATTGGACAGTCTTATGATGGCGCAGCATCTATGCGAGGCTCTTATAACGGTCTTCAGGCTTTGATAAAACAACAAAACCTGAGTGCCACATATGTTTGGTGTTGGGCTCATCGTTTTAATTTAGTTATCGTGGATGCGGTTAGTTGTTGCTTGAGATCTTTTTGGAAATTTAGAAATATTATACAGTTTTATGGGAAGCAGTAAGAAACGTACACATTGCTTCACTAAATATCAGAAATTGAGATACCCAGGAAAACTTTTACGTAGGCTTAAATGAGTTGAAACTACACGTTGGTGATCTCTTTCAAGTGTTCTCATGACTGTTTTTTGTCCTTATGAAGCTATAGTTGATGCTTTAGATGAACTAAAAAATGACTTGGATAGAGTATCAAGTGTGCAGGTTGAAGGCTTAATTAATTTTTGTTTCAAGAACGGTTTTTGCTGACTGCCCTATGCTTTAAAAATATTTTTGACACCACATGTATTCTCAGTAAATGTCTTCAAACAGTAGACATTGATTTATTGGCTGCTATAAATTATATGCAAAATTGTCTTGCTAAAATTAAAAAGTTCCGATATGATGAAGAATTCAACAAACAAAAATTTCATCGAATCTAAAGAAGATATAACATTTATTTCTTTACCATCAAAACGTCTGCGCCGTGCAAAAATTAGAGCTGTAGAAATATCCTCTGATGAGCCAATTATTGACACCATCCAAAATTTTAAAGTTAATGTCTATTTTACAATCATAGATATTGTATTAACATAAGTATCAGATTGATTTAACGACCATTCAGTACCTTTATTTAAAGATTTGGCTCTGTTTTCGCACAAAAGACTTAAAGAAGTAGCTAAGACATCTTATATCTCGGATGATGCTTTTAAAGCATTTTGTGATGTTTACAGTAAGTTTGTTGAATTGAATACACTACGAAAAGAATAAATTCAGTTTGCTAGTTATTATACTCAGTTTGAAAAACATAATTTTACCACAAAAACTGCATTTTTACTACCAAAAAATGCAGGATCATTGCCAAGATCACAATATCCTATAAAAACAAAATAAGATTATTGAATTTAATAAAAAAATTTTTAAGATATTAATTATCATGATGTTTTTCAAAATTAATTTATATAATATAAATTCTGTAGAAAAAACAAAAAAATGTTATATTTAATAATTAATAATGTTTGTAATAATTTAATTAAATATTTGGATAATATATTCTTTATTGATTTATATATATTGCATGCGGTCATGCGGTTGTCATAGATAATAAAGAAATGGATAGGCCATCAGATTCTTATCGGTGTTCCAAGACTGATAACAAAGTGAGGCGATTTTTTTTTTATAAAAATATTAATCATTATTATAAGCTAAAATGAATTAATTATTAAACCTAATTATTTTGAATTAAAGTACAATTTAAAAATTAATTTTATAATAAAAACAAAATAGGTATTTAATATTATTATTTATTTATTATATCATAATATCACAGAATATAATATGTTCACTGATTAATACCTCATTGCCAGTCATTGGTTTTTGAAAAGTATCAGTTTGGTATACTTTGATCTTATTTTGGTTTGGTCATTTCGTTTTCTTATTTCATGGAACATCCTTATGTCTAAATATTTCTGAATTACTAACTTAGTTAACTGATCTTTATGTGTATCAACAATAGAATGATTATCATCACAGCCACTTAATTGGAAACTTATCTTGTATTGATATAAATTCATTTTAACTTGAGTAGTTAAAAACAAAACTGACTGTTTGTAATTTTTAACATTATAATAGCTTCTAAAAACTCTCTCCGTTTCCAAGCATATTTTCATAACAGTATCACTGGGCTTATACAATCCTCCTCGGTCCTTTTGACTAAGCAACTTCCGACTTCTATTTGAACTACTATCAGATGTATTTATATACAAAATTTTTTTACAGTTTTCGCAGTTAATTTTTTTTTCAATTGCTCTACTCACAAAACCAGCTACATAATAGCTTACATTTTCAATAAATAATCCAACCTCCCTTACATCTAAAAAATCATAATCAATATTTGTCTCATTGATTGATTGTTCTGAAACACTCAAATGTTTTGTATTGTCTAATATTGTGCAGTTTCCATAAACTGAGCCAACTACTTGATTATGAACTAAAATCCTTTTGTATGCTGCAGCAAATTGCCTACACGTAGGGTTATTATTATATCCTCCTCGACTCCTTATAGCACTAAATGTAGTTTCTATATGGTCTTGCGATAACTTATAGGTAAGCAGATATGTCATACAATTTTTTGGAATTAAGAACTCAATTAATTGTATTGAATTTATTAAACCTATAATCAATCCCATAAAACCTGTTTTTCTATTAGACTCTAAAACTTTTGTTATGCAAGGTTGTCCATCTTTTTTATATTCAACGAATTCCAAACCTTTAATATAAGTAGTAAAATTGTTGATAAATTCTTTATAGAAATTTATTGTTTCTGCACATATTGGTTTATTAAAAAGTTTATTTGAAAATTTTGATCTACTGTTCAAAATATCAAAAGCATTATTTATATAAATAATAAATTCTGCAGTTGCATCTATGTCACAGAACTCCGGTTCAGAAGATTTTAAAAAAATTAAGGCATCTGCAACACTTTGACTCATTGTTTGTGCTGCAAGTCTAACATTCATTTTTTCATCAAAGTATTGAATGTGTCTAGATGTTAGCTTTGTTCCAGCTCGCAAACCATTTTTACATTCATACTGGTACAATTTTTCAATATATTCCCATTTAATAATTTTCTTTTCAGCATTTTGAATGTATTTAACCACAAATTCCGATTCTCCATTAGAATTTTTTAAAAACTTTTTATCCCCCCAAGAGTTACGAACCAACTTTAGCATAAGTGCAGCATCTAAAAATACAAATATTGGTTCGTTTGTAGTTTTATTTAAAATGTATGCCATTTTGTGATCAATATCAAAATTTGCTCCTAATGATTTAACCATGCTCATATTTACTGCAGCACCGTCAAATGTCACTGAGTGTAAATTAGCACCTGTTTCAGATATTAGGGCAATTGCTGTTTCAAGAAGATTACTCCTTTCTGTGCCAGACAAACCATTAATAAAAAAATAACCGATTGGCAGTTTCCAATAGCCGTTTATCCCAACTACTAAAAACATTAAGGCATTTTTAGCTTCAAGTTGTTCATCTCCATCTACATTATTACATTGTACACCTAAATTTACATAGCCATAAACATTTCGTTGAGCATCCATTTCTATATGTCTTCTAATACTCATTTCATCAATGACTAAATTACAATAAATTGTTTCTTTACTAGCAACATTTTTAATTGTATCTAATGACTCTTTTGTAAAGCCTGGTTGTCCGTTCACTACCATAAACCATCGCCTTAATGTTCTAGGGTGTGGCAATAAATTATTAAACTTTTTACGGACATATAAATAAGCTTTTGGGGAGTAGTATTGAAGAGTAACTGAAAACTTTTTAATTTCTTCGGAATATGGTGCTCTAGTTTTCTTTTTTAAATTTTCACAAATAATTTGCTCAAGAATATCAGAACCTAAAGCCTGTAAGTATTTGAAATAAAAAAACCTATATTATATCTACATTACTTGCATATACATCAGTACATGTATATGTCTTGTTTCTACTGAATACAGTTAACATAAGAATGTCGATGTCGATTAGGTATTGGATATGAGATAAGGATTAAACTGTAGGT
>NW_019101112.1:0-16178 GCF_001856785.1 Myzus persicae
TTTTGTGTGTACTGGAGTTATATCTGCATTTTATGAGATCCTTAAGTTTTATATTTCTTGTAATGATTTAAATAATTATTATGATATTAACCTATAGATACTCTATTACAAAAACTGTGGATCTCGTAGCGAAATAAATTGCTCTCAATAATAAATTATATTTAAGCTATTTACCTAACTATAAGTTATGTTGTTTCTAGTTGGATATTATTTTAAACACTCTATTAAGTACCTAGGTAGGTACTGACAGTACTATTCTGCTAAAAAATGTTGTACTGTTATAATAATGGACATAATATACTATAATTACCTATTATGTATTAATTATTACCTAGAGCTAGAGTACCTATAATTTAAATTGTATTAATTATAATCAAGTTAAAATAACTTTTAACCTTACTTACTTTTATATGATGACAATGTATGTGCTTATAAAATAAAATGGATAATGGTCAGGCTGGTATTTACGAACAGTAAAATTATTTTCTACAAACTACAGTTTAGTATACAGTAGACACTAGACATGTTCAAATCTTAAAAGTTTGAATAGCTATGCGAATATTAATGACATGATCATAAAAACATAATAATACGTACCTACTGTTATTTTAAATTATATAAATAAATGATGTATATTAAAATAATCACAAAAATGCGTAACTGCTTTGCAATGATTATAGGTGGATATTGGGGTGGTGCCGTGGGGGCTTAAGCCTCTCTAGAACGTAATCAATCCCCACAGAAGGTTTTAGTAGGTAGGTATCTCTGCTTCAGTTATAACATACAATATACATGTATACTGGAAAATAATCAAAACATTTCAAACGAATTCATCAAATAACATTATTTTGTTTATTTTAGTCGAATAAAAATATTATTATCGCTCATTTTTGTAATGGGTTATTTTACTCTGAGATTACTTAAAAACATAGAAAAAATTATTTTTGTAAATGCGTTTTGTCTTTGTTACGAGTGGGCCAAAGAGAGAAAACAATAGTGCGCTGACATCCTCTTAATTAATAAATACTCATTCAATCATACTTCATATTTCAATACTTCAATGACCATAGTCCTAGACTCCTAGACTACCTATTGTAAGAAATAAGAATACCATGGTTATTGTACCTACCTATACGGTCTATAAGGCTATACAGTATACATGTCAGTATACAACATAGTCTTGCCGTCTGGGATTATGAAGTCGTTAAGAGATCCGACGCATACGTATATCAATAGCATTTAGCTCATACTAATCCATAATGACCAATGATATTATGAAAGAGATAGTGGAACTCGTAAGGATATAACAAGTATAACAACTGAAATATGCGATAGACTATTACATAATTACATTTTATAAATACAGAAACAAAATATGATGTGAGAATAAAAATAACTATTATTTCTGCAATCAGAATAAATATTATGGTGATATATTTGGAATTTCCAAAAACTATACCCAATGGCCATAGACCAATCGTAAATGTCGATAACAATATTATAAACGACAGAGTCCACTAGCCGCGTCCCTACTCCCTAGTTTTATTTTATTTAGTTGGGTACGTTTGTCGACTGTCGCCTTGTCTAGTTACCATAGTTGTCTCTTGTCTCGTAGCGATTAGCGCATGTATCGAAGACGGTACGAGCTCTAAAGTTTTAAGTTATATTATACCTACCGCATATTGTATATAGCCTATATTATAACGTATATTATACCCTACATATTATATTACATTATTGGTAAATACCAAAAACTAATAACCTACCATTTGGATATACAGAAGTACAGTGTCGGATATTTTTTATTTATTAATGTGCTTTAGTGCTTATAATAATGACGTCCAGAACTAAAAAACTATTAGCATTAGCTAAAGCTAATAACCCAAGACCATGCACATTAAGATCTGGAAGAAAAATAGATAGTAAGTAACATTTATAATAAAAGTGGCAAAATGTTCGAAAATATTCATGTCTCTAATATATGTTATTTTTATTTTACAGTCAAGATACCATGCCTCAAAAAAACAAAAAAAAAAGTTTCGAATATTAAAACATTTAAAACAGGTAAGTGAATATTTAAAACATTACACGCCTAGCGTTATTTATTATATTTGATTGGGCACCTATTATATTTTTATTCGATTAGATATTTTAATTGTATTTAACGTACGTTAAGATATCCGTAAATTGCGTAAACATACATACATTATCGAATTCCAAACTATGATCTCGTAACCTACCATGTGTATACTATAAACGGTGTTGGTTATACCGCACACTGCAGCGGTAGCGGTAAAATGCAGCTGGACATACTTACCGCCACCTTAAAGGCAATTGCATTTTACCGCCACCGCTACATTACGGCGACTCCTGGCCAGTGACCTTTATCGGGCTTTACGCTTTATTAATTTATCATTATTTACCTAGGTACTTAAAACTTTAATTTTGGTGAATGTATGGGATCTCGTATTTGTGTATACTACCTATTCTGAATATTTTATTTGACATTTTGACGACTGTGTGGTCGTACATATAGTATGTTCCGAGATCCAACATATGAAAACTGAGCAGCGTCACGAGATCCGTTTTCGTTGTGAGCTCCAAAAGGGTGGAACTCTCAGATCCAAATTATAAAATACATCCTCTACTTTTTTCAGTTCAGTTTCAACTAATATTTAAAAAAAAAAATAGCCTCCCGTAGATACAACCGAATACAGAAACTTTATATATAAATACCGTAACGAGAGCTGGTAAATTTCTGACTAACTAGTAATGTGCTAAAACACTATTTTTAGTGAAAAACGTTGAGAGTTCCGCCCTTTTAGAGCTCATAACAAAAATGGATCTCGTGACGCTGCTCAGTTTCCATATTATTATTATGTTGGATCTCGGAACATACTATGCGTATGACCACACAAACAATGGGGATCTCCTGACGTACCTACTTTAGTACCTATTTCCAATTATTCCCGGAAATCGATTAGTGTATCATATCTTATATTTTTATTCAATTCTGTATATTTCGTTTGATGTGCTGTTTTAGATCTTGTTTCTCAATTTTCACCATTACCTATTTTAAATGTTAAATGATTGCAATTTGAAAATGTATAAGTAGGAACAATAATACACGATACCTATATAGGTTAGGTACATAGGTACATTGTGAGGTACATTGTGAGATCCCTATTCCTCTATAGGTTGGAACTCACAAGGGTTGGGGTGTACCTATACAACTGTCGGTAATTTAAGTTCGGACATCTTAAACATCAAACTAAATACACTCAATAAATTAAAGCTATTAATATTATTATAGGTACCTATTACCTATAAAATATATTGTAATATGTACTATGTGTTAAAAAGAAAAAAGAAATAAAAAAAAAATGTTATATAGGTAATATGTAAAAATATATGTTTAAATCAATATATTTTTTCATAGTGACAAAAATAAAAGTAATAAAAATGTTAAGCTAGTAAGTTACTTTTAGGTTCTAAGCAGAGTTATTGCTAAAGTATGTACGTTAAGAGATCCCTATTGTTCGTGTAGACATAGTACCATTGATTATAAAGACTATAGTATTTATAATCAATGATAGTATACATAGTATGTTCCGAAATCCAACATAATATGGAAACTGAGCAACGTCACGAGATCTGTTTTCGTTGTGAGCTCCAGAAGGCTGGAACTCTCAAAGGATTTCAATAAAATTAGTATATTAGACCATTAAGATTTTAATTCCTATGCCTAAAATGTACAGGATCTCATTATGATATTTTAATACAATTTGTGTGTGTGTGTGGTTTTATTTGGGAGTGGCTAAAATAGTGTACTTGTGTAGTTGTAAGTTTTTTTTCCATAATGTGTTAGCCTTTAAAGCTATAGTATCAAAGTCATATATCTAAAATCAATATAAAACCTGTTTAAATTCTGTTCTCTTGGATCCGTCCACCATCAATATTTTTATATTTAACAATTAATTTAAATAAATTAAAAATAATTTCTATATATTTGTAATTTAATTTAATCTTATAGATAATGAAGCAGTTGTTAATTGGCTTTTAAATAATGAACCAAATATTCAGTCTACAATTAATGAAGTATTTGCTGAAAGTAATTATATTTTCTATGGTCAAAATAGTTTTTGTTATTATAGAGATTAACTCATTAAAAATGTAGTACTATGTCTTACCATTTAATAGATATCCATATGTTATAAGTAGGTAGTTAAAATTGTAGACAAGTTGCAAAAAGTTTTTATTTCATGTGGTTGGGGAAGAAAAATAAAACCAGAAATATTTTGTATTTTTAGTACCTACCTTACTTAATGAAGTTAAATTTTTGTCATAATATCTTTCCTATTTGTATGTAATATTTAATGTTTTCTATAGATAACGGAACTGTTACTAATGTTGCCGAGTATACACAGAATTTTCCATTGAATAATAAAAATGTAACAAGCAATGACGTATTTACAACTGGTAGGTATCTATAATTTAAAACTAAAAAGTAATTAAATTTTTTTTAAATAGAGTTCTAAAAAAAATGTACTTAGGTACAGTTCAATTTTGTGTTATTGAAATAATTTTTTATTTTAATGGGGTTTTTTATTTAGATGAAACTGGTATAGATGTCAATGCAATCAATGCAAATCTTTTATTTGATTCAAAAACAGAAAAAATGAATACAATTATTGGTGACAATTTTGTCAATTTTGTATTGAAGAATGTACCAAACTCCAATAATGAATTATTGTTTGATGGTAATATATTTTCATGTTTAATATAACTGTTATTTATAATAAGTTAAATTTGTTGTATAGATAATGAATCTATTGCTGATGTTACCAAATATACAGAGAATTTTCCATTGAATAAAAAAAATATAACAGGTAATGTTGTATTCAAAACTGGTAGGCATTTATAATTCAAAAATAAAGTAAATAAAACTTTTTGGAAAACGTTTGAATTATACTTATGTAACTAAAATGTTTAATATCATTTTATTCATATCATATATTGTAATTTGTTATATAGACAACGAAACTATTTCTGATGGTGCTGAGTATACAGATAATATTCTATTGAATAACAAAAGTGAAGCAAAAACTGATGAATTCACAGATGGTATTTATAATTAAAAAATAAAATAACTAAAAAAAATATATATAAATATGTTTTTTATAAAAATTAAAATTTAATACAATTATAAGTGATCATGATATTTTTTTAGATGTTGTAACTAGTACAACTGTTAACAAATGTACTCAATTTAACTTGAAAACAGAATCAATTAATGGCGATTTTCAATTAAGTACAATTAATGCTGATGGTTTTGTCAATTTTGTTTTGAGGAATGTACCTGAATCATCTAATGAAATACTGTTAAATAGTAATAATATTTTTATGCTAAATAAATATATTTTTTGTATTAACTATTGAATTTGTTAAATAGCTGACAAAACTTTGATTGATGTTACCGAGTATAACACAAACTATCCATTGGATGACAAACAAGACACAAGGATTGAAAAATTCACTAAAGGTATTTATAATATTGAAATAAATAGCTTATTCAATTTTATGAGTATTTTTAGGTTTTTACAATACGATAGTTTTATTTAAAATATGCGGTCCTATGAACAGTGATTAACTTTTTGAAACAATACAAGTAATTTTATTATGAAGAAATAATTATATAATAATAATATTATTATTATTATAAAATCAATGTTTAAATGTCTACACGGTATTTTCTTTTAAAATTCAAAATCAATTTAATTTATTTATAAAAAATTATTTAACTAATTGATCGCCTCAGTACCTAATTACTACTCAATCATTTTTTTTGCGAAGAAATATTTTATTTATTTTAATACACCTAAGTATTAAATACTGCATTTATTATATTCATAATATGCTATACTTGCCATATTGAACATTAATATTTGACATGTCATGCCCATGTTTAGGTTAGAATTATTATTGTATATATAATTATTGCTGTCCTTAAATAAATCATAATTGATACTACACCTAGGTTTTAACAACTGAATAATTATTGTTTTATGATATAATATTTATTGTACAATTTATTTTTTTTCTTTATTAGAGAGAAAATCATTACCTTGTAATGAAAATAAAAGATACCCTGGTTTAAGAAGAACAAATATTGATGGAAACCCTAAACCTTTGTATGATTCGGATAGTACAATTCATTCAGAGTATGACTCTGACTCATCATATAATCCTTACAATAAACAAGGCAATGAATCATTTTCTTCAAATGACACACCGAAATCGCCAACAATTGGATTTATTGATGAACATTTTGATTCAAATACAGAATTTCTATGTGATGATGTTCAGGCAGATCAACCTATTACTTCCATATCTGATATACATAATGTTCATGAAAACCAACATCCAACAACTTCAAACACCGTTCAAAATCATCATAATGTAGTTAAAGAAAAAATCTATAATCTTTCAGCAGTTGTTGATACTTCAAGAAAAACAGCACTATCGAATAAACGCATTTGGGATAAAAAAGATGTTTGCATTTTTTGTGATGAATCAGTTACCAACTTTGTTCGTCATTTAAATAGAAAACATAGTGAAGAAATAGAAGTTGCAAAATTGTTATCATATAAAAAGGGTTCTCAAGAAAGAAAACTACATATTGATCAACTCCGTAAAAGAGGAAACTTTTTTAACAATATAAGTGGCACAACAAAGTTAAAACCAGTCAGAAGACCAAATCAATTTGTTGAACAACCTAAAGCCATTGATTATTTGCCATGCAAATTTTGTTTTGGCTTATTCAAAAAAAATTATTTGCGTCGTCACATAAAAATATGTACCCTTAAGAAAGAGGAATTGGGTAATGTACCAAAAAATATCCAAGCTAATGCGCAATCTCTACTTTTAGCCTTCACTGATGACGATACAAAGTTGGTTCAAGATGTTTTTCCAAGAATGGCTCCAGATGAAATATCCATGGTCGTAAAGGCTGATCCATTAATTCGAGCATTTGGATCGAGATATCTTAAATGTCATAAGGAAAAACATCTTGTAACAGTTGTCTCTAATAAAATGCGTGAACTTGGTAGACTTTTAATGGCTATGCAGAATATCAAGACAAAGTGTAGAACATTACTAGACTGTTTAGTACCAGAACTTTTTGATGACATTATCAAAAGTACAAAAACTATTGCAGGCTATAATGCCGAGACCGACAAATTTGAAGCACCTTCCTTGGTTTTAAAAATTGGAACATCATTAAAACAATGCTGTGACATTGCAGAATATATGATCTTAAAGAAATCACCATTACTTAAAATTAATGAAGATGTTGAAAAATCTATTTTAAAAGTAAAAACCACAGAAAAATTGATAGCAAAACAATGGTCTTTTGAACTGTCTACAAACGCCTCTAAAGAAATATATCAAAGAAAATGGAATAAACCAGCATTATTGCCTTTAACATCGGACATTAAAATTTTTCGTGACTACTTATTATTAGTACAACAAAAATCTTTAGATGCATTAAAAGCAGATCCAACAAATGTAGTTTCATACAAAGCGCTTCAAGATTCTGTACTTGCACAGTTAATTTTGTTGAATCGCAAGCGGGCTGGTGAAGTTCAACGAATTTTTCTTGAAACATATTTAAATAGTTCCCCAGAAGCACCCCAGGAAGAAATGCTGTTGTCTTTATCTGAAGTAGAACGGGAACTGGCTAATAAATTCAAAAGGCTTGTTATCAGAGGTAAAAGAGGACGAGGAGTTCCAATTTTATTTACCCCAAAACTTCAAAAATCCCTGTCCATACTTTTATCACTTCGCGAAGAATTTTGTTCAAAAGAAAATGAATATTTGTTTGCAGTTCCTAATACACATGGTAGTTGTATAAGAGCATCAGATGTTATGCGAAGAATGGCTATTGAAAGTGGGGCAAAAAATCCAGCATCCTTAACATCGACTAAATTAAGAAAACAAATTGCTACAGTTGCACAGCTTCTGAGTTTTAATGAAGGGGATGTTGAGCAACTTGCAAATTTTATGGGCCATTCAAAAGAAATTCATAAAACATTTTATCGTCTACCGGAAAACATATACCAAGTTGCAAAAGTAAGCAAATTTTTGCTAATGATGGAAAAAGGAGACGCAAATGAATATAAAGGTAAAAACTTGGATGATATAAATATAAACATTGATGGACTTGTGTCTGATGAAAGCGAGAATAATTCTGATTTAAGTGATTCAGAATTAGATGATGAAATATTAAAAGGACAAGAGCTAAAAAAACAAACACATTGTGGACCAATAAGCTCCACACCACCAAGACTTGTTTCTACCAAACAACAGTGTAAACGACAAATTAAAACTAAAACTGAAGTAAAAAGTAGTTCCAAACCGAAAAAAAAATTTGACCGCATTCCTTGGACAGAAGAGCAGAAAGATATTACAATTAAGTATTTTAAAAAACATATACTTTTAAAGAAACCTCCAAAGAAGAGAGAATGCGAAGATTGTATTAAGAATAACAAAACAGCTATGACAGGTAAATTATTGTTAAAAATATAAAAATTAAACCTTAATTTAATAAAAAATACTTAAAAATATTTTTTATTGTTTACAGGAAAAAGTTGGCAAAAGATCAAAACATTTATTTATAATTTATATAAGAGCAAGTAACTAAAATCATAATTTTTCATTTTTATACAGTAAAATATAATCATTATTAATTAAAGGGATCAATTAATTTTACTAAAATTGTATTTTTATTCCTAATAATATTGTATATAAGAGAGATGTTCACAGACATTTTTCAAAGAGGGTGCCATTTGCTATTAAAAACAAATTACTTTGATTTACCAATTGTATAATTGCTAAAATAGGTAACATTTTTTTACAAACTCTTAATTAAGTAATATTTTAGCAATCAATTATTGCACCATAATACATTTAAGTTCTATTCAATCAACGTCCAGATCCCAAAACCTCCGTTTTGAGTACACTTAATTATGTGTGTAATTAAATATTGTTTTTGTCAATATTTAACTATTATAGACATATTATGACATTGAAAATAAAAATCTGATGCGTGGTTTATACATTTTCAAATGTATGAAATAAAAAATAATTTTGTTTTGCCCTATGGGAACTAAACAAATTTTCATAAAATAAATTATGTATTTTGGGTAATCAAAAATAATATGCTTTTAAGATTTTCACAATATTTATCTCACAGTAAAACTAATAATGTGTTATATTGATTAGCATTCAATAAACTGACATTTTGTCTAAAGTTTTCTTTAACCCTAGAAATAGTATTAGTTAAAAACTATTGAATCAAATTCAAACTGCCTACTATAACACTAAAAAAATCACGAAAGGTCAAAATAGGCAGATTGACATTGGCATTTGGTGTAGGTATTATATAATGCTGCATTACTACAGTCGGCAGGTAGGTAGCAACGTAGCTCTAATTGTGGGCTACAATTAAAACATAAACATCATAGCCAAAGAATAAGCTAAAATGGCAAATCGAACTGGTACTAAATCGCAACGGTCACTGAGTAAGGTCTAAACAGAGAATAGCAGTTAGTCTTCGTTATGTAAAGTTCATGTACAATGTAATGGGAGGATGGCAACGTCGCATGGATCTCGTAGAGTTGATGCTTTTAAATAATATACAAAAAAAGATCTCGTATAGTGCAGATGATCAGTTTCAAACTTAACACACATTAGACCTCACAACGTCTACTTCAATATAATTTACAACAAGAGTATGTCGGTGTATATAAAAAGTATGTTATACCCAAATATATTTTGAAAACCTTATGTTTTGGTCCAGTTCAAAAATACGTAATTAAAATCATAGATCTCACAACGTCACCTTTTACAATAGGATCTCGCTGAGTACCCTACGCCCGTATGTGTGTGTGTGTGTGTGTGTGTGTGTGTGTGTGTGTGTAATTAATTATTACCTTTCCTGCTGTCTTTGTCTTTTTGATATTGGCTTTTGTTTCTACATCATTTTTTCTTTTATTACTGCTTGCTTTGACAGGTTTTGCGATAGATATACTTTCAGTTTCGTGCTATTATTTAATAAAATTACAATACTATTAATATAATAATATTATCAAATTATGATTTGTATTACACACACACACACACACATACATATTATACGCTCTACTGTACAAACATACTTACATTTTCGTTTGAAGAGCTTTCGGCAGATGCATTTGTATAGTAAGACATTGTGTTTTTTTATAACTTAAATAAATGTACAGAAATCATAATGCAGCAAAACATTTCATAAAATCAATGATAGATATAGGCACAAAAGTTTATAATCTTTATCAAATAAATATACCTATGGATAAATTAACTACTGATGAAGAGAATAAATTTCAAAATGTTAAAATATGTGAATGCTGTCTCAAGTCATTAAAAAAAAATAATTTAGTCAAAGTAAGAGATCATAATCATTTTACAGGACGTTTTAGATCAGTTGTTTGTTTAAATTGTAATTTTGAGTTACGTAATGTTTCGTTAGTACCAATATACTTTCATAACTTGTCCTATGACAGTCATTTCATTGTTCGCGAACTTTCTTGTAATTCAAATGATATTTACGTAATACCTATAATTCATCAGAAAAATATATATCGTTTAGTAAAAAAATTGAAGATAAATTTAGCATAAAATTTATAGACACATTTCGTTTTATGTCCGAGTCTCTTTGTTCCTTAGCTGATAATTTATCTGAAGACAAAACTAGATTTAGGGAAACCTTAAAAATATTTCCTTTGCCCACTTTAAATTTAGTTACAGGTGTGTTTCCTTATGAATATATTGACAATCCTAATAAATTAAATGAAACTTGTTTACCATCAAAACAATCCTTTTATAATTCGTTAAAAGACGAAGAAATTAGTGATGAAGATTGTACGCACGCACATGAGATTTGGAAAACATTTAATTTAAAAACATTAGGACAGTATAGCGATTTATATTTAGCAACTTATGTATGTATACTTGCTGACGTTTTTTAAAATTTTAGAGATATTTGTTTGCAAATACTCAAAACTAGATGCTTCACATTTTATGACAGCTCCAGGATTTGCATTTGATTATATTATGTTAAAACATACTAATTTTAAACTAGAACGACTTAAGCAATATGATATTCAACTTTTTCTAGAGAATGGAATACGTGGTGGAATTTGTCATTCAGTCAAAAGATATGTAAAAGCAAACATTCCTAATATCGAAAATATTAATTATGAACCAAATAAACCTATAACGTGGTTAGCTTACCTAGATTGTGTAAATTTATATGGAAAGTCTATGCTATCTGCTTTACCTTATAAAAATTTTGAATGGTTTAACGATTTATCAATAGATATAACACAAATTGATGATGATGCTCATTATGGTTATATTTTAGAAGTAGATGTTATTTATCCAAAACAATTACACGATAACCATAACGATTTCCCATTTTTACCTGACAATAAATGTCCACCAAATTCTTAAGTAAAAAAACTCTTTGGTGTATGGTATAAATGTCTTAAGTCAAAAATTGACATTTTTGGATTATGGTATTATTAGAATCAGAAAATTTTATATTTTTATATTTTGTTGATACAGATAACGTAAGTCAAAACTATAACCCACTATCAGTGAAATTTGTTTTGGTTTAAACATTTTAAGTCACTTTATATTAGGTACAAAACACGTATGTCTAGTTAAGAGTTTTGGATCAGATAAAATCAATAATTGAAAATGGTCTTATGATCTTAAGTCAAGTTAAGATTTTTGTACCATAGATTTAAATAATTTAACATTGATCAAAACAGCATAAGTCATCTTTTGCTTTTTGTACCTACCAATTTTCAAATGTTTCAGGTATTTAAGTTATTATAATAATGACTTTTGTCTTTTATTTTTATGTAAATCACTGATTAATGATTATAATAATATTGTCATATCAGTTAGATATCAACAACAAAACAGCTGGTGTTTAATTATTACTTATTATCATTAACACAGTAACTAAATTGTTTATTATATTATCTCCTATTAACTATTAGATAAAATATAAAAACACACCTAATGATCTTCTTTATTATTAATTATTATAATTTTATTAAGTTTTATTTAAATGTTGTTTAAAATACCTATTACTTTAAAATGTTGTCTGCACGTTCACAAAGATGTAAGAAAATAGTTAGCGTTGCTATCAGTAGTAGTAATTCTAATAATATTATAAGTAATGGTAAGTAAAAATATAATGTTAATTTTCATCTTTAAATCTTTAATTATAAATTTATAATAAGTAATGTTTACAAATTAAAAAAATTATTAAGCTAGATGCATATTATAAAATATAATATAATATAATTTTTTGTATAATGTATAAAGAGTTATTTTATCCTTACTTTGAATCAAATATTGTATAATATTATTACTGCTTAGTAAAATAAAATATTCAAATTAATTCTGTTTGTCAGAACCTGAACAAGGTGTATCCAGAACAATTAATTCAAATATTGTGCAATTACTTGATTTTCCTGAGCTACCACTGGAACCAGAATTAGCAATATTACTGGAAAATGATTTTGAGGGTATTGAAGATTTGGTTTATACAGAAGATGCAGTGTCAACGAACATAATAAAAACTAATACAAGTAAGAAACGCACTCTTTCATTTTCTGAGGATGACTCTATTGATGATGATTTATTCAAAGATAAATCATACTGCCCCAATTCTGAGACTGAAAGTGTAACAAATTCAGAGCCTATAAATGATAATGTACAACAATTTGGTATTCAACTAACACAAGATGAGACAGATAAGTCCAATAAAAAAAAGTGGTCTCGGGCTGTCCGAAAAGAAAGAACACTCAATTTACACAGATGGCTACCTTATGTCAATTCAAGTGGTAATGAAGTGACTGGAAGACAAATGCAACCTTTAAAATCTTGTAGAAAAAAGTGCATTGAGATTCTTACTGATGACATAAGAAGTTCTATATTTAATGAATACTGGAGTTTAGGGGATCATGGAAAAAGAGTTAATTTTATATCTTCCTTAATTAATTCTGCTGATAAAAAAACTTCTCGTGTTAGGACAATGATCCAGATCTTGATGAGGTAAACTTTGATGACTGATTACTAATTATATGACTACACCTATTGTGATAAAATGTGATATATTATTAGTTTTAAATATTTTGTTTTGTTTTATTTTACTAAACAGGTTATAAATTTATTTTTATTTTATATTCTATTTTGTTTTGTTTTATTTTACTAAACAGGTTATAAGTTTATTTTAATTTTTTATTCTATTTTGTTTTGTTTTATTGAAAAGTAATTAGCTGTTAAATAATATATTTTATATTGTGAAACAGCATATGTTGTTATATTATTAATTAAAAATATTATTTTTTGTTGTTTTATTTTATTGAACAGGTTAATAAAAATTAATAAAGTTATCATTTTAAATGCATACCTTGTTGAAACTTAATGATACATATAGCGTAAGTCATAATAAATAAAAATCCAAATATCTTAAGTGACTTAAAAACAATGAAAAATTGATTTTAAAGTTCTACCTAATAGTTAATACAAAAGTTGGTACATTAAATACTATATTAAACTAATTATCAGCCCAGACATTATTGTCAATGATTTTGAATGATTTTCCAATGTTTTTTGTTATCTTCCTGAAAACTAGTTGTTTTTGACTTAAGACATTTATACCATACACCAAAGAACTAATAACAACATTAGAATCGAAATTTAATTACGTAGTTCATTATAGAAATTTAAAACAAGCCATTGCCAATGGATTAAAAGTAAAAAAAGTTCATAGGATTCTTCGTTTTTCACAATCTAAATGGATGGTACCATATATCGAATTATGTACAGATATGAGAGTTAAGTGGCGAAATGAGTTTGAACGTCAATTTTGGAAGTTATTAATTAACAGTGTGTATGGAAAATGTCTAGAAAATGTAAGAAAACGGATGTTAATGTCTCTAGTATGTAACGAGAAAAAAGCCCATCGATTAATGAACAAAGTAACATTTAAAGATAGAACTATATACTCAAAAAAATTAATGGCAATTCATATGAATAAAGAAAAAATTAAATTTGATAAACCTATTTATGTTGGTTTTGCTATATTAGATATTTCAAAAACGATAATTTATGATTTCCATTATAATATAATGAAAAACATGTATGGAAATAAAATAGAAATTGTATATTCAGATACTGATTCACTAGTTTATGAAATTAGAACTTATAACTTTTTCGATGATATAAAAAATAAATTATTTTCTTACTTTAATACATCAAATTATCCGAAAAAATCACTATTATTATAGTAATCTTAGAAAAAATCAACCAGGATATTTTAAAGATGAATTAAAATCTGAAATTTTATTAGACTTTATTACTTTACGTCCTAAACTATATGCATATAAAACAAATACAAAAGAAGTAAAAAAAGCTAAGGATATAAAAAAGTATGTAATTGATAAACACATGAAATTTAACGAATATTTAGACATATTAAATGCTTATACCAACAATTCCTCTAGTTCTAGTAAAAAATTATGTAAAACTATGAATTTTATACAATCAAAAAACCATATTGTTTATTCTAAATCTGTGGATAAAATTGCTATTAGTGCTAATGATGATAAAAGGATTATTATGCGTGACGGTATTAATACTATTGCATACGGTCACTATTGCTTAAGAGAATAATTATATATCTTATGATTAATTTTGTGAAAGTGAATACGTTAAAAAAAACATATAAAAAATAAAATAAAAAATACATTAATATCATACAACTTCAATTATTTTTTTATTCTCATATTCAAAATACATGTTTATACAATTAACTAAACGTTATAACATCCCATTTTTTCAGAATGATCAAACCTAAAATGTATGTTAAACCAAATATTCAATCAAAACCTATAATACCAAATCTGATGGAAATCAATATCGAAAATCTTAGAGAACTTTATTTTAATTTAGATAAAGGATGTAGTATTTTAAAGAATCATAACTTTAACACAAAAATATATAACGAATGGAAGATCGCAAGGGGTTTGGTTGTAAAAAGACTATCACATTTAATACAGTTATAAAGTACCTAAGTATAACATTTAGTACACAATTATATATTTTTATTTATAAATACAAAGTTAACGATTTAACCGCTGAATGAGTGAAGACATACAAACACGAATATAATATATATATATTCAACTTTTGTAAATTGAAATTTAATAATGTAACCTAGTTTGTTTTTATATTAGATTCTATATTCGTAAAATTCTTATTAAGAATCACGATTTGTAGAGATGATCTACTACGAATACAATGAACCTAGCGTACAGATGGCATAGTTCCATGTTACGATTGTTTACTCAACCGTCTCATGTGTCGCGTAGATGGTTCGTTAACATTCGTAGTAGATCCTAATTCGATTATTCGATGGCTACAATGTGGAATAACATACTATCTGATCAAAACATTTGGTTATTAATCAATATTATTAAAATTGAATATTGTGTTATTTGTATGAAAGTCAATGTTTTAAAATAGTTTTTGTCTTAAATCACATCAATACTGTATATTGTAACGATGAGATGGTTTATAAAATCTGAACAAAAGTATTGATTGTTACATTTCGTTAAATTATAAAATAAGTTATTATCTATTTTAAAGTATCGTTTACATTTACCGACGAATTGTGACTGTTATCAAAACCCAACCATTTAACATATAATTTGTTTTTATTTTTTTTTATAATACGTTCAATGAGAAAGGTGTCGGGATAAAATTTTTTTTTTAATTCTTGTACATAAAAATTTCCTAATATTATATTATTTAAACCGTCTTTTAGTTGAAATGTTAATGGATTTGTATTTAAAATTTTAGAAATAGTGAAAATTTCAGTTGACCAATTTGATGTATAATCTTTACTAAATTTATGTTTATACTTAGATATTCTTACTTTATCATTAATTTTAAATATAAGTTTATTTGAGTTATTGATTTTTAATGTATTTGTTTTTATTTGAATCGGGTTGATCCGAGCTTCTTTTGGTGTACATTTTATTGTTGAATGTTTTGTA
>NW_019101113.1:0-58921 GCF_001856785.1 Myzus persicae
TTTGGCTGTACAAATAATACAACAATTATGAAATAAAAAAAAAATAAAAATTAGAAACACATCGTTATCGGTGAATACATGAAAAGGGTACAAAACCGGTCTCCTTCGTCTCCAAAATAAAGTTAGATTCTTGTATGTATAGATAGATAATAATATGCAAAATGCTTTTATAATATTATACATTAATACAACGAAGATTATTAAAAAAATCGGTTTGTTATTATAACATAAATAATTATGAAAAATTGTTTGAAAAAAATGATTTAATTGTTGATTTGCAAAAGAAAATATAAAACTATGATTACATTTTCCTTACATAGATGTATGTTATTATTTCAAATATTAATAGTTAAAAATATTTACTTCAGTGTATTTATTTCTTCACCAGTGTTTCTGTCCTGCGTTGCACGAGCATCAGGATCATCTTTTAGTTTTAGCAGAGAATTTTTTAATACCAATGTTTATCAATGTGGGCACGTAAGTGATCTTTGAACATTAAAAAATTAATATTATAAGCAGTAAGTTCATAACAAATTCAATTAAAGTAATATTTTTTTTTGGATTTTAAACTATTACGTAAGCCATTGATATTGAAAGGTATGTTCACGTTGTAAGGCTTAAGTAGAGTTTTATTGAATTCCAACCAATGTATCATCTCAGATTGCCGAACAAATAAACATTTTTCTGGAAAAAAAAGAATAATTAAACAACGTAAGTGCATTTTAATATTTACAAAATATTCAGGGTAATGTTTAGAGAATACTGAAATATCTTGGAATATTTATAACTATTACCATAGAACCCCGCATCCTAACTGTTACCTCAATCCAACACATACTTTAATTTCTAAAAAGTTTAAGGAATAATTTTTACCAATCCGGTGCTTACAAGATGCATCATACGAGTGGCAAAACGTCAATACTGCATATGATTTGTATGTTACTAGTAAAACAACGTTATGGCACCCGAATGATGCCTCATTAATATTTAATGCAGCTGTTAATGCCTATATATTATACATTATTAAAATATATAGACAGCTAACATTTGAATAATATGTTAAGTATATAGTTTTTTTAAATATATTGTATGCATTTTCAACACAGTACATAACTGACACCATATTTCGTAGTTAAATAATACCAAAATGTATCCAATTAAACAATATTATTTTAATGTACAATTTTAAAACAAAATTTGTGTTTGAATAACAATTTACTATGCATTTCAATATAATTAAATGTAATTAATATTATGTAAAAAAAATACAATCTAAGTGTTGATGAAGTAAAATCAAATAACTGTTGCAAATGTTGCAGTGACCATCAATCGCTAGTATAAATATTAGACACAACTTTTAAATTCACTGTCACTAAGATTTATACTAACCGTTGATAGTCGCCTCAGATGTATATTATTATTTATAATTTATAATGATGTATAAAATGTTTTTTAATATTATTTAAATATAAAGAATTGTTAAGATTACTTCGAGGATTCCTTGTAGCACGGTGGAGAGTTCAATATATATTGAGCTACTCTCCTCTCAAGCACACAAAAAATGCTAAAGTCGACAATACATTTCCCAACGACTGTAGATTTATCAATGTCTAGTATTTATATATAAAGGATAATTATTATAGATTAATTTTTACCAATTCGTTGCTTACATGATGCATTATAAGAGTGGCAAAACGTCAATACTGCATATGATTTGTATGTTACTAGTAAAATAAGGTTATGCCACCCGAATGTTGTCTCATTAATATTTGATGCAGCCGTTGATGCCTATATATTAAACATTATTAAAATATAATATACAAAACTAACATTAGAATAATATCTTTAGTATATATTATAGTTTTTTTTTAATTTATTAAGTATATTAATTTTCAAGATAGTATATAACTGACACCATATTTTGTATTTATATAATAACGAAATGTATTCTATTCAATAACATTATTAAAATGTACACGTTTAAATAACAAATATGGGTTTGAATAACAATTTATTTGGCATTTAAATGTAATTAAATTTATTTTGTTTTATTATGTTTGTTGCCAATGGCCATAGTTGCCGAGGCTTATTTCAAAATTTCAAATAATAAAAAAAAAAAGCCCTAGACACAATTTTTAAATTCACTGTCACTAAGAGTTATACTAACAGTTTGATACTCTCCTCAGCCGTATATTATGATTTATAATTCATCATGATATACAAATGATTTTACAATGTTATGTATTAATACAACGAAAATCTTTAAATATATTCACAGACCATATTTTCATATTCTTGAGATCTTTCGTACCACTTAAGGAGTGTCCTGTGGCCATACTAGCTTTTGTTTTTCAAATGGGAACCAAACTTTTTTACCGTAAATTATTTAGGGAATAATTATTTGATTATTTTGATGTATTAAAATGGAAATTCGAACTCATAGTTTTCTAGTTATAACACATTTTGTGCTAAGGATAATATAGTTTATATCAGGGAAGCAGAATATGCTATTGCAGTATCCGCTGTTATATATTGTCTATACACATAATACAGCGAAACTTCCATACAACGAACTTCCATTTAACGAAATTTTCTATTTAACGAAGTATTTTTAAAAACAACGACCTTCATTAATACGCAACAATTTCCATTTAGAAATTATAATGACTAGACTTGATATTATAATTTATATACCTATATTTTGAAATTAAGCTACACAATCGGTCACGAATTTTTTATCGTAACTACTAATAATACTGCAAAATCTTAACAAATATTTCCGTTCAAGACCAATATTAGTCAAGCTAGTGCAAAGTTAAGTCAAGTTTAACAATTATTGTTTGGCAACGTCTATGAAATTCGAATTTCAATTGTTTAATAATGTTCGATATTTCAAATTTATCATCACCCAACACACGAAATAAATCTTAATTATGTTAAATATACTAAAAACGTCATGAGATAATAATAGTCTAGGTATTTTACGTTATAGTTAAAAAAAGACACGACGCATAACTTTTACATTTGTATAAAGACTATAATATAGAATTACATATCGCAACCAAAAATATTGACCAGGCTTCGATTAAAATGTTGTGGCCATAACTGAGTAAAGTTTTAAAGTACCTAATCCGAATGTGTTGTTGACAGAATACTTAGTACAAGTATGTATGGTATGAGTGTGTGAGGGTGAGTATATATACTGAGACGATGCGATATTCGAATGCCCTTTAGTAATTTGTTTAACACGAAGGAGATTAAAAAAAAAAAATCGAAAACAAATAATATAGTAAGCTTTGGTCGCTCGAGTTGATTGATGTATGTAATTATTTAATCTGTACCAATCATGTAAATAAGAAACAGAACTTAGCAGTTGAGAGAAATGCCTGTTCGGAATTTTAATTTTGATAAACAAACAAAAATAGAATTTCAGATCCGAGATAATTATTTACGTAATAAATAAGTACTATTATGTTTAAAAAAATCAACAATTGATAAAATAAAAATAAAAATATTGTCGAAGTACTCATATATACACAAGCTGAAGGTAAACAAGTATGAGATCGGATATATGTAATATAATAATAAGTGTAGTTAAAAGATGTACAATAGTGTTATAATGCGTCATACAAATCGACGACTGATTGTGTATACCGAATACACCAATTAGACATATACGCTATATTATTATAAAAGTATATAGTCTGCGTCTGCTGAACTACAGTATGGACATATTAATTAAGCACTAAATGATATAGGGTGTTTTGTTTATAATTCCAACAAATACCATTTGTCATCGTGTCACGGCACCTCAATTATTAAAACTACTAACCTCCGACAGCTGATACTAATAATAATAATAATTATTATTATTTCTATATTTTATATTATGTTGTAACTTACAACGGAGGTTGGGTTAGTTACAGATGGTTATTGGTTTATGAGTATGTGCATTCATATAAATCAATTACAGAATTATAACCATTCAACATTGTTTATTAAAAATAATCGAAAAAAAATTTACTATTGAAAATCAATAATATTAATTTTGATTACTTTTCATTTGTCATTGTATTATGATTGTAATTTACTTTTCAATATGTTTAAAATTGAATATCATCAACTTATTCTTGCAACACGTGTATAAAACGGTTTTTTACAAACTAACATTATGTAAACGCGAACAAATTTTAAAGTACAGCACATCGGCATCCACTATACAGATTTTTTTTAATGAATGCCAAAAAAATCGGATGTATTCACAATAGAAGAATTATATATTCTATGTATTTACTTACACACCTCTCTGAATATTTACAAACCCAAGTCTGTAGGAACCGGGAAGGAATTTGGTCTGTCGAAAACTGGAGTTTTTTGGGAATTCAACTGTTCGCAAAACCTTTTTCGTCGAGAGGCGTTTGGGAATCAATCTTTTTGAATGGCCGGAGATGTTTAGGAATAATTAAAAAAATAAACATTTCCATAATCTCGAAGAAATTGTATGTATATGGCAATGTGGAATACCGGGCAAGGAAGCCTATAAAATATTAAAATAATATTATTTTTTTAAGTTATAACTTTTCAAAAATTGTGTTTCTTAAAAAAAATTTAACATATAGACGTGACTTAATCTTTTGAATTAAATAAAAGTTTTTAAAATAATAAGTTTTCTAAAAATCGTTTTTACAAATATACTGTTTAAACTTTCAATAAAAACTTAAAACAGAATTCAATTTTCAGTATTCAAAAATAAAAATACAAATTGTTACAGTATACGTGAAGCTCATCGGTCAATACGTAAATTAAATATATTTATGTATAAATTATTGATAAAAACGAGTTTTACTGTAGAATAATATAATATTATGATTATTAAGAACATTAATATTTATTGATAATGTCTTTCTTACGGCAAACTACGTTACAATTCTGGAAGAAACTTCTGTAACATGATAAAACCAAATACAGTTCAATCATTGATTTAAATATTTGACGTTCCTTTATACCAAAATTAAGAATTGAAAATGATTGAAAGCGTTGACATTGGTGTCCTATACTAAAAAATAATATAAAAATATTTTAGCTATCTGTATTTTCTAAATTATTCTCATAATAAAAAAAATAATGATTTATAAGGACATATCAGGAGTGCTCAAAAATTAGCATTAAAAATCCTGTAAGATTTAAAATGTAACTATGTATGTACTATGTACTCTACGTCTCTACGGAGTATATTTTTTTATATAATCAACAGTGTGTAAATAATTGTTGAAATATCAGCTTGCGTGATATTTTCTTACTCAAAGGTAAAAGTTAATAAAATGAAAAAAATATAAGATATTATGATAATGCAATTCACATGACTAAGGGTTACCATCTACTCAATTAACTCGAGTTCAGAGAAATTAATAATATATTTTTCATTATTTAAATGTATGACAGTATTAAATTAATAAAATGTTGCTGGTATTTTAGTAATTAGAGTAGAATAAACTGTTAAATATAGATCATCATTTAATGTTGTAATGGTAAGTACATTATTTTTTTTAATGATTGGAACATAACAAAACTTCTTTGAATTCTGTTACATACAAATTAAATATTATTTCTTCTATCTACATTTTTATTTTTCGTCTAGTACCTAATACTGTTTTAGCCTGTAGCAAAGTTTTTAATTTTTTGGGTGAGCTAATAATAACAATAATAATGCAAAATTATTAAGAGGACGTTCGTTCATGGACATTTGTTGTCTCTGTATTATAAGTGCGTAACATTACAAATTTTAACTCTTGGTAAACAACTTTTAGCTAGGTTAGTGTTAGTTTGTTCAAATATTAGATTAAATCGACTTCTTATAAAATTGATACTTAAAAGTATTATTAATTATTATTAGTATTATTATTGCATCTTATGGACTTTTTACTATGCTATTTCAATTTAGTTTTGAGTATTTTAAAATTGTAAAATGTTTTGTACATCTTAAAATACTCAATTAATACATTAATAATTATTATTTTAATATAAAGAATTGTTAAGATTACCTCGAGGATTCCTTGCAGCTTGGGCGAGAATTCAATATATATTGGGCTACTCTCCTCTCAAGTACATAAAAATGCTAAAGTCGACAATACATTTTCCAACGATTGTAGATTTATCAATGTCTAGTATTTTGAATTGATTATGAAGCACGAATGATTCCCCATTAATACTGCTCTGCTCGCCTATATAAAATATAATATTAACATATGCACAAAACTAAAAGTTCAATATCACAGTTTTTTCATTACACTATTTTAATTTTAAAGCAATTTATGGGTATTTAGATTTATATAAAAATATAATAGATGCCATAGATAAAAATCTTACCGGAGCTAAACGTGATCTACTGAGCTTCAAATAAATATTACATTATGCAATTCTACGTTACAAACATGAAAAAATTGTGTTCTGATGATTAAAAATAAAAATATATATAGATACAAAAAATAATATAACAATTATAAAACTGTTTAATGTTTGTGTACTATATGAAATTGAAAAATAAATAAACAATCTTATGTTAAAACACAGTATAAATCAATATAAGATTATCATTATTTAAAAAAATCAGACCTTGGATATTATTGTATTAATGCATACATTAATGCATTCATCAGGCTGAAATTTGTGTTCCACAAATAAGAATACAAATCTGAAATCCTAAATGAAATTTATTGGTAAATATTATGAATTAAAATTAAATAGTAAAGTTGGTGTTTAGTGATTGAATTGTTGATTTGCAAAAGAAATAATAATAGTATGATTAAATATGTAATATGATTATGTATGTAATTTCAAATATTAAAAATTAAAAATATTTACTTCAGAAATTTGGTGAATCAAAAAGAATGTATTATCTCCGATTGTCAAATAAATAATCATTTTTCAGAAAAAAAAATTAATTAAATAAGGTAAGTGCATTAATGTATTCACAAAACATCCATTGTAACTGGTAGAGAATACAGAAATATCTTGGAATATTTATAACTAATAGCATAAAAAATCGTATCTAGTTACATCAAAGACAACAAATATTTTCAAAATGAAAAATTATGGATTAATTTTCACCAATCCGTTGTTTATATGATGCGTCATAAGAGTGGCAAAACTACTTACTGAATATGATATGTATGTAACTAGCAAAGTAAGTTTATGCCACCCTAATGATGGCTCATTTACACAGCTGTTGATGCCTATATATTATAAAATATTAAAAATACATTCAAAACTAACATATAAAAAATATATTTAGAACATAGATTTTTTAAATATATTATATGAATTTTCAAGACAGTTTATAACTGACACCATAATTATACATATTTTGTATAGGTATATAATAATAAAATGTATCTATAATTCAAGAATATTATATAAACGAGCTTAAAAAATAAATTAGTGTTTGAATAACAATGTATTATGCATTTAAATTGCACATTCTTAATTTGTAAAATAAAATACAATCTAGTTGTCTATGAAGTAAAATCAAATAATATAACTGTTGCAAAAATTGGAATTACCATCAATGGGTTGTATAAACCCTAGTTAAAACAAATTTGTGTTTAAATAACAATTTCCTTTGCATTTAAATGTAATAATATTGAATTTATATAATATAAAAGAAAATACAATCTAAGTGTTTATGAAGTAAAATCAAATGATATACATGTTGCAAAAGTTGGAGTTGCCATCAATCGGTAGCATAAATAATAGACACAATTTTTAAATTCACTGTCACTAAGATTTATACTAACAGTTGATAGTCTCCTTGCCGTATATTATTAGTTATTACTTATTAGTTTTTGCAATGTACAAATATTTTTGCAATATTAATACAACGAAAATGATTAAAAAAATACTGTTTATTACTACAACATAAGTTTATAACTGACACTATATTTTGTATAGGTATATAAAAAATAAAATGTATCTATAATTCAAGAATATTATAATGTACAAGCTTAAAAAATAAATTTGGGTTTGAATAATAATGTATTATGCATTTGAATAGCACATTCATAATTTATAAAATAAAATACAATCTAGTTGTTTATGAAGTAAAATCGAATAATATAACTGTTGCAAAAGTTGGAGTTACCATCAATCGGAAGTATAAACCCTCGATACAGTTTTTAAATTCAATGTCACTAAGAGTTATACTAACCGTTGATAGTCTCCTCAGATGTACATTATTACTTATTAGTTTTTGCAATGTACAAATATTTTTACAATATAAATACAACAAATATTATTAAAAAATGCGGTTTATTACTATAACATAAATAATTATTAAGAGTATCAAACATATTTTACTGAGCATGATTTGTATGTTACCAGCAAAATATGTTTATGCCAAACGAATGATGGATCATTAATGTATGATGACTATTTATTAGACAATATTAAAATATATACAAAACTAAAAGTTTAATAATATCTATAGGATTTAGTTATTTTAATTACATTATATGATTTGCAAGACAGTATATAACTGATGCCATACTTTGCAGGTATATAATTATAAAATTTATCCAATTCAATAATATGTACAAGTTTAAAAAACAAATTTGTGTTTAAATAACAATTTCCTTTGCATTTAAATGTAATAAAATTAAATTTATATAATGTTAAATAAAATAAAATCAAGGTGCTTATGAAGTAAAATCAAATGATATACATGTTGCAAAAGTTGGAGTTGCCATCAGTCGTTAGTATAAGCGATTAGTACATGTTTTAAATTCACTGTCACTAACATTTATACTAACAGTTGATAGTCTCCTCAGCCGTATATTATAATTTATAATTTATAATGATGTATAAAATGTTTTTTAATATTATTCATTAATACATTAATAATTATTAAAAAATGCGTTTTATTATTTAATTATAGAGATTTGTTAAGATTACTTCGTGGATTTCTTGCAGCACGGTGGATAATTCAATATATATTGGGCTACTCTCCTCTCAAGCACACAAAAAATGCTAAAGTCGACAGTACATTTCCCAACGACTGTAGATTTATCAATGTCTAATATTTATATATAAAAGATAATTATTATAGATTAATTTTTACCAATTCGTTGCTTACATGATGCATTATTAGAGTGGCAAAACGTCAATACTGCTTATGATTTGTATGTTACTAGTAAAATAAGTAATAGTTAAAATATTAATAGTAAAAAATATTTACTTCAGTGTATTTATTTCTTCAACAGTTTTTCAGTCCAGTGTTACTCGAGAACTAGGATCATCTTTTAGTTTGAGTCGAGTTTTTTTTTGGTACTAATGTACCTTAAGGTGGGCACGTAAGAGATCTTCGAACATAAAAAAATTAATATTAAAAGCAGTAAGTTTATAACAAATTAAATTAAAGTAATATTTTAAACTATTACATTCGCCATCATTGATATTGAAAGGCATGTTCATGTTGTGTGTCAAAAGTAGAGATCTCAGGTTGCTGAACAAATAAACATTTTTCTGGAAAAAAAGGAATAAATAAACATCGTAAGAGCATTTTAGTATTCACAAAATAATATTGAATGAATATTTTGAAAATATTCAGGGTAATGAGTACAGAATACAGAAATATCTTGGAATATTTATAAGTTATAACTAATACCATAGGAAACCTGTATTCCGTTACCTCTAATCCAACACATATTTTCAATAGGAAAAAAACTATATAGTAAATTTTACAAATTCGTTGTTTACATGATGCATCATAAGAGTGACAAAACTACTTACTGAATATGATTTGTATGTTACTAGCAAAGTAAGTTTATGCCACTCTAATGATGGCTCATTTACGCAGCTGTTGAAGCCTATATTATATTATAAAATATTAAAATTCATTCAAAACTAACATTTAAATAATATATTTAGTACATAGATTTTCAAGAAAGTTTATAACTTGCACGATATTTTGTATAGGTATATAATAATAAAATGTATCTATAATTAAAGAATATTAAAATGTACAAGCTTAAAAAATAAATTTGTGTTTAAATAACAATGTATTATGCATTTAAATTGCACATTCATAATTTATAAAATAAAATACAATCTAGTTGTTTATGAAGTAAAATCGAATAATATAACTGTTGCAAAAGTTGGAGTTACCATCAATAGGCTGTATAAATCCAAGTTACAGTTTTTAAATTCAATGTCACTAAGAGTTATACCAACCATTGATAGTCTCCTCAGATGTATATTATTACTTATTAGTTTTTGCAAAGTACAAATATTTTTACAATATTTAAACAACGAAAATCATTGAAAAATATGGTTTATTACTATCAAACATTTTTTACTGAGCATGATTTGTATGTTACCAGCAAAATATGTTTATGCCACCCGAATTATGGATCATTAATGCAGCTGTTGATGACCATGTATTATACAATATTAAAATATATACAAAACTAAAGTTTAATAATATCCATAGTATTTTGTTATTTTAATTACCTACATTATGTGATTTGCAAGACAGCATATAACTGACACCATACTTTGCAGGTATATAACAATATAATGTTTCTAAATCAAGAATAATATAATGTACAACCTTAAAAAATAAATTTGTGTTTGAATAACAATGTAGTATGCATAAAATTGCACATTCATGTTTAGTAAAATAAAATACAATCTTGGGGTTTATGAAGTAAAATCAAATGATATACCGGTTGCAAATTTTGCAGTGACCATTAATCGGAAGTATAAACCCTAGACACAGTTATTTAATGAACTGTCACTAAGTGTTATATTATCAGTTGATAGTTCAAGGAGTTCATAACAAATTCAATTAAAGTAATATTTTATTTTGGATTTTCAACTTTTACGTAAGCCATTGATATTGAAAGGCATGTTCACGTTGTGTGGCTTTAGTAGAGTTTTATTGAATTAAAACAAATGTATCATCTCAGATTGCCGAACAAATAAACATATTTCTGGAAAAAAAAGAATAATTAATCTACGTAAGTGCATTTTAGTATTTACAAAATGTTCAGGGTAATGTTTAGAGAACACAGAAATATCCTGGAATATTTATAACTATTACCATAGAAAACCCGCATCCTAGTTACTTCAATCCAACACATATTTTCAATTGGAAAAAAATTATAGAGTAATTTTTACCAATCCGGTGCTTACATGATGCATCATAAGAGTGTCAAATCTTCAATACTGCATATGATTTGTATGTTACAAGTAAAATAACGTTATGGCCCCCGAATTATGCCTCATTAATATTTAATGCAGCTGTTAATGCCTATATATTGTAAATTATTAAAATATATACAAAACTAACATTTAAACTACATCTTAAGTACATGGTTATTTTATATATATTATATGAATTTTCAAGACAGTACATAACTGACACCATATTAAGTCGTTACATAATAACAAAATGTATATAATTAAACAATATTATTATAATGTCCAAAATTAAAAAAAACAAAATTTGTGTTTGAATAACAATTTACTATGCATTTAAATGTAATTAAATGTAATTAAATGAAATTAATATTATGTAAAAAAAAACAATCTAGGTGTTTATGAAGTAAAATCAAATGATATACCTGTTGCAAATGTTGCAATGAACATCAATCGGTAGCATAAATAATAGACACAATTTTTAAATTCACTGTCACTAAGATTTATACTAACAGTTGATAGTCTCCTTGCCATATATTATTAGTAACTACTTATTAGTTTTTGTGATGTACAAATATTTTTACAATATTAATACAACGAAAATTATTTTAAAAATGCGGTTTATTACTACAACATCAGTTTATAGCTGACACTATGTTTTGTATGGGTATATAATAATAAAATGTATCTATAATTCAAGAATATTCTAATGTACAAGCTAAAAAAATAAATTTGGGTTTGAATAATAATGTATTATGCATTTGAATACCACATTCATAATTTGTAAAATAAAATACAATCTAGGTTTTGATGAAGTTAAATCGAATAATAAAACTGTTCAGTAACCATCAATCTGTAGTATAAAACCTATACAAACGGAAGCGCTCCACCCGGACAACATAATTAGGGCACGTTAATACGTTATAACATTTATTTTTAAATCCAAACTAATAAATACTATTTAATATGTAACATGTAAGCAATTTAAACTCTTTGTTGCCAATGGCCATAGTTGCCGAGGCTAAATAAAAAAAAAAAAAGCCCTAGACACAATTTTTAAATTTACTGTCACTAACAGTTATACTAACAGTCAATGGTTACCTCAGCTTTAAATAATTATGATACGCAACAATATTATAGAATTATACAACGGCAATTAATTATTAATGAGAAATGCGGTTTATTGTTTAAATATAATGAATTATTAAGATTACCACAAGGATTTCCTGCAGCACTGTCGTAAATTCAAAATATAACCTAACCTAACTCTCTCAAAGTTTGCAACCCTGGGTTTGTATGATTCGAATCACGATATATTTTACTCACTCGAAGGAGCGTGGGTGGGCTTTGTATTGCGGGTAGAATGTCACACTACTGGGAAGGGAGGATGATGACGCTACACTAGCGACCCGCTGGCGGCAATGATCGTTGGCAATGGGTTTTCACTCTATGCATCTGAAATATATCGAATTTGAAAACATGTGGTTTTACAATTCTTCATTAAACTATTCAATACCTATAGTGCATCATGTTCTAAAATTCGGCTCTTACTTCATAATAATGACGTAAAATCAAATAATATTACTGTTGCCAAAAATGCAGTTACCATCAATTGGTAGTATAAACTCCAATCACAATTTTGAAATTCACTATTACTAAATGTCGATGGATACGTCAGTTGTATATTATTATTAATAAGTTATTATACTAGACAAATGTTTTTATTACATTTTTAAAATATTTTTTTATTTTATACATCAATACAACGACAATAAATAAACAATGCGATATAATATTTTAGTTAAAATAATTATTAAGATTACCTGCAGCATGGTTTTGAATTCAAATTATATCGAACAACTCACCTCTAAACGTCCGCATGACTGGGTCCTTAAGGTTCAAAACACGATGTTTTACTGACTAGAAAGAGTGGGAGTGCGCTGTGTATTGTGCGTGGAAGATGTGTTGAGAAGAAGGGACGATAGCGTCGACTCAACACCAACCCCCTGCTCTCACCAATGATCGTTTGCAGAGCGATTTCTCCCGATTCCTTGGAAACACGTCGAAAAATATATCATGCGGTGTTACAACTCTCCATGAAATGTTTACAATACCTATGCTATGGAGGTGCTATTTTATTCTATGTATTATGGACACCACACATTACACAATATAAGAATATATATACAATGTATATTATACTATATTCTATTATATATATAATGCACTTAAATATTATATTGTAAAATATTATGTTTTACTTTCTATTAAACGTCTCGATACATGCAATTTACATATTTAGCGATAAATTAAGTAATAATAAAGCACGTAATTTTTCGAATTTCAAGTGCTATAAAAACAAAACCATGACTATGACTTAAACAAAGGATGGGCAACTCTAACTTGAGGGCTAATTTTAAAAAAATTAATATCTAGTGGGCCAGAACATAGAAAGCAAAAAAAAAGATCATTCAAAATATACATTTTAATTAGCATTTATTTTGTTTATAAAGTAATGCTCGTAGTTAATATAAAAAGGGATATTAAAATTATTAAATTAAATATAAATAGTTATTTGTTTAGTCGTTTAGTGTGAGTTTTGAGCATGTGCGGCTTCTAATGACATTGCGTCAAAATCTTCTTACGTATACATACGTGTGTATAATATACCTAGTATAACTTATATTATGACATTTTTACGTTTAACGAGGCTCATGAGCTCATGGTATGCAATACCAGATAACAATTATTACAACGATAATATAGAATATAGAGCATTACATTTTAGATTATAGAGTATAGACGATACTCTTTAAAATTGTATGATGCGATTTGAAAATGAAGCGCGGGTCACATAAAAAAAGCCCTCTAGCCACCAGTTGCCCACCCCTGACTTATAACATCCAAACACCCTCCATTGAACTTTTCTGGTCACGCCACTGCCACTCACTGCAGTTCAATTCATTTGATATCATATTGAAAAAGGTCATTTAAAATCACGTTTGTGAGTTTCAAGAATATGGATACAATACTTATAAATCCATGTTATGGATTCTATATTTTAATGAATGAACGAACTCAAGGAACGAGTAAGAAATACAGGGCTTTTAGAAAATTAATATTGTTATAATTCCAACACTGCAGTTTAATATATAAAAAGCTACGTTCAATACTCTTAGAGTTATAATCATGTTGAGTGAAATAAAATGAATACAACCAAAAAGTTTATTCTGAAAGTGTATACTACCATCGACGTTTAAACCTATAAAATTTGTACTCAGAACTCTGAAAAGGTATTTTGAATAGGTAGTCCTTCGAAAGAAAAAAATCTTGTTCTGTTGGCAGAAAATAATGACAAGTATAGACAATATTGAATATGGATTACTAACGTAGGTTCGGTAAAGTTATTCATATTCAATTCAGTGTTGCAGTCTGTAGCTTCATAGAGTAAATATTAACACACTTACACACTTAAAAAGACCATGCATACAATTATCTACACAGACGTAAAATATGAAATAATAATGACTTAGAAGACGCAACACATTTTAAATATTAAATTTAATCAAGCTATATTATATAGTTTAAATTTTAAATGTGTTTATTTTTATGTATTAGTACACATATTTTAATATTTATATACCTATACATACATTTAAATTAACTTAACCTCAACTTTGAATTTTGTTTTGATTGATCATTGTATACAAAAAAAACGATTCTGAGCGGAGACTGTGCGTCACTTTAGGATATTTTATATTGTTATTAGTTTAAAAACCCACCACTATGACAATAATAATATTACAATAGTAAAATCGTCTAATCTTTTAATCGGTAATATATTTTCCGACCAACTGTGAACATTTCAGCTATACAATTTTTCTGCACTTTTTACTGTTTTTATAAGTGACAACGCTTGGTTAAATTAATAGAATATAAAATATAGTAATAATAGTATTCGCTGTCGTAAGATAGTACTTGTAAAAATTCGAATAGAGGTGCCGTATTTGGGACATGATGGCAAATTATATTTGTATTTTAAATGTATCAATAGTTGATTTTTTGATACTACCTAGTACTTATATATTGTATAAATAGTGATCATGAATCTATAATACATCCAATCAAGGTCTATAGATGTTTTTTTTTAATTTGTAGTTTTTATTGAAGAAAAATCTAGTTTTTAACACATATGTCATCTCAGAGGGGCCCAGTATTCTTGTGTATATGAAATAAAATAAATAAATAAAATAAATAAATATAAATGTACTTATTTCATATTATGATTTTGATCATACCTCTTTTGCAATGCATTTAAATTATTTTTCGAAAAGTTAAAAAAAACTTTTACCTTAGAACTATTAACAAAAATCGACAGACTAAGAGTACTCCCACAGATACAACTCTGTTGTGTACGTGGTGAAATTGAAATCAATCGAGATGATTTAATCGTTTGTTTCGCAAACTCAAAAAACAACCAACTATACTTCATATATAACACACAATTGTAAACTTTCATCACAAGTTATGTATAATAATAGAAAAATACTGTCTTGGGACGATAGATGGAAGTGAAAATTCCTACTAATAAATTCGTCTTAAACACAAATATATATATATATATAGAATGTATGTATCAAGAGCATCCGTAGACATTTGTCAAGGGGGGAGCAAAATATTTACATTTATATATTTATGATTCACTGTCCGATAAGCTAGTAGAAAGTATTGTTGGTGAGATGTTTTCTTTCATATAGCTGAAGATTTCAAAAATTTTCTTATGAATTTTAATAAGTAGATAGATAAAACTTAATCCAAAATCGTTAGTTTTAACTTATTAAGATCCAAGTTTTAAGAAAAAAAAATTAAATATTTAAAAGTTTGATGTCGTTTATAAAATTGAAGCTTCAAGTTTCTATATAATAAATATTATAGATGTACGCGCAAAAACTATAAAATTAACTTAGTTGTTTGAGGACTTAAGTCTAAAAACGTTAAATATAAAATTATCAACTGCTTAAGTGTTGCAAAGTATACTTTTCGAAACAAACTACTAAATTAATCACCTGTTATAAATAAACTAGAATATCTGCAATATCAATGATAAAAAGTCAGTTGTTTAACATTCATTGTTATACCTGTTAGCAGTTGTAGTTCTTACTATTTTGATTGACAACATTAGTTTTATTTTCATATTCCAAAGCGGCATATTTTTCTCAGTACATTAATCAGAATAATTGAGTGTTGGACGAGTAGCTTATGAGCTATAACATAAAAGCATTTAAAATTATTGATAAAAACTCTCTGCTTTAAAATATGAAATTAAATCTTATTTTGTCATTCAAGAAAGTAAGTAATTTTTTTAATGGCTAAACTCCGTGTAAAATTTTTTTTTCATAAAAATGTATACATTTTAAATAATTGAGTGTTAAACGATAGAAAAGTCAACAAAATAAAATATTTGGTTAGTAGAAATTTAAATAAATTACCAATTATGAAAAACGAATTAGTATATATTATGAAAATGATTTACTTTTAAATATTTACTATATATTTACATAAAATCAAACTAATTTAATCTTATATTTTTTTTAACAAAGAAGAACACATAATCCCAAAACGATTTAAATTTAAAATCATGAAGTTACGAATTATTTGAAGCACAATAATACATTTCATTAGTTACAATAAATACATATAATACATCCGTTACGCTAAATGACCCATTAATACATTGCAAGTATATTATATTAAAATGTATAAAATATAATTGGTTCGATGGTTTTTTTTTCATCAGCTGTGTGATTTTTCAAATACAACACTTACACAGTAAAAAACTACCCAAATGTTTAGCAAGATGAATAATAATAAGAACATAACATAATGAAGATTATAACATATAACGGAATCCATATTTAATGACAAAGAAAAATTGTAAAATAAATATTACAATATACAATGGTATATTACAATCAAGAAAATATTGTGTTTCTATATATAATAATATACATAGATACGATAAAGTAATAAAACTATTATAATACTGTTTAATGTTTGAATACTTTGAGAAATTGAGAAAAAAATTGAGGATTTTTTTATGAAATACCGTAGGAAATACCTAGCTTCTTTAGGTCTCCACAAAAAGGCCAAAGTCAACTATGTCTTCCAAAGAGGAATGTTTCACAAATATTAAATTTTCCTACAGTCGATTTATCAATGACAAGTATTTTGAAATGTTTATGACACACGAATGATTAATCATTAATACTGCTCTGCTTGCCCATGTATTATACAATAATAAAGTTAATACAAATCTAAAAATTAAATGACATCTATTTTAAATTTTTAGAAATATTATTTAAATTTCAAGACATTTAGGTACACAGTAATAAAATGTTTCTAATTCAAGAATATTACAATGTAGGTACAAGTTAAAAAATAAATTTCGGTTTGAACAACAGCTTATTATGCATTTAAGGGTATTGAAATTTAATTCATAGAATGTAAAATAAAAATACAATCTAGGTGTTGATGAAGGAAAATCAAATAATATACCTGTTGCGAATGTTGCAGTTACCATTAATCGGTAGTATAAACCCTAGGTCTAGTTTTTAAATTCAATGTCACTAAGTGTTATACTAACCGTTGATGGTATCCTCAGATGTATATTATTTATAATTAGTTTTGCGATGTTTTTACAATATTAATACATCAAATGTTATGAAAAAATGCAGTTTATTACTATAACATAAATAATTATTAAGAGTAGCAAACATTTTTTACTGAGCATAATTTGTATGTTATTACCAGCAAAATATGTTTATACCACTCGAATGATGGCTCATTAATATTGCTGTTGATGCCTATATATTAAACAATATTAAAATATATAAAAAACTAAAAGTTTAATAATATCTAGAGTAAATACGTATATTAAATTTATTTGTACATAAATGATTGATAAAAACGAGTCTTACTGTATAATCATATAATATTATGATTATTAAGAATATTAATATTTATTGATAATGTCTTACGTAAGGCAAACTACAATATCAATTCTGGAAGAAACTTCTGAAACATGATTAAAACCTACTACAGTTCAATCATTGATTTAATTATTCGACTTTCCTTCATACGAAAATTATTGAAAGTGTTGACATTGTAAATATCCTATACTGAAAAATAATAATAAAAACATTTTAGTTATTTGTGTTTTCTAAATTATTCTCAAAATAAAAAAAAATGATTTATAAGGTCTTACAATAATATATTTACAATAATTATTTTTCTGTAAATATTATTTTTAGCATAGGTACTAGACATTAATGCTCAAAAGTTAGAATCCTGTAAGATTTGAAATGTAACTGTGTATGTGCTATGTACTATAAGGAGTATTTTTTTTATATAATCAATAGTGTGTAAATAATTGTTGAAATATCAGCTTGCGTAATATTTTCTTATTAAAAGATAAAAGTTAATAAAATGAAAAAAGATATCATGATAATGTAATTCAAATGACTGCGTTTTACCATCTACTCAATTAACTTAAGTTCAAAAAAATGAATAATATATTTTTCATTATTAGAATGTATGACAATATAAATTTAATACAATTTTGCTGCATGGTATTTTAGTCTGCTCTATAATAAAAACAATAGTTGAATACAATTATGAAAACGTCTTAAATTTAACCAATGTGAAATCGTTTTTATGATAATCAAACTTCCAAGGGTTTGAGTGACTTTTTTCAAAACAAAAAAAAAATACATAGTTTCATGGTGTTTCACTCACTGATACACGAAAATTACCTCAGTACCTATATATCGGTTAAAACTAACTTTTTTTTTAGTGATTTTTGAATGTCGTAAACGAAAATTTTCATTTTACATTGGCGTTTTCTCGGTCAGTTGGTGGTCTAACGAAAAATTATTACAGAGGTTATAATATTCTACAATTATTCTACACCAGACTATGTTTTGACGTTATTTCAAATTTTGGGTTTTCAAAATCGTTCGATCTAAGTAAATTTTAAAAATCCTTAATAACGGTTTTTTGCAAAATCAAATGCATACAACTTATATACTTAGGTATGGCGATCAATTTTATGTCTTTCGATTTTCGTCCTATCTCTCACAGTTTTCCCGGCAAACAGTTCGTAAACGAGAATTTTCAGTTTTCGAAATTTTCAACTTTCATTCGCATTTTCTCGGTCATCTAGATTTCCAACGAAAAATTATTACAGAGGTTATAATATTCTACAATTATTCTACACCAGACTCTGTTTTTCATTTTTCAAAAAACTTATTATTTCAAATTTTGGGTTTTCAAAATCGTTCGATCTAAATACGACGGTTTAAAAATCCTTAATAGCGGTTTTTCGAAAAATCAAATGCATACAACATGTGTAGCTTGTTATTTGAATTAATTTTATGTCTCACGAATTACGTTCTATCTCTCACGGGTTTCCCGGCAAACAGTTCGTAGGTTAGGTTAGCCTGACCTAACCTAACGAGAATTTTCATTTTTCGAAATTTTCAATTTTCATTCTCGTCTTCTCGGTCACCTGGTGGTCCAATGAAAAATTATCACAGAGGTATATACCTATATATATATTCTACAATTAATTCTACACTAGACACTTTTTTTATTTATTTATCGACCTAGCAATACGATAATACTTTTTAGAACTGATTTGAATTTGTTATTATTTTTTTTACTTGAGATCGGTCAGTATACTTTTTCCAATTTTGGACATGTCCAGGTTACCCGGATATTAGATCTGCCACGGCATAAGAGAAACACATATAAATAACAATTGACATTACATTTATTTTAATCTACGATTTATATTTATTTTTTAAATTGAGTTATTTTTTTTTTTTGAAAAACTATGTTTATCTAAAGTACTTATTAGACTTATTAAGTACCTATTATACGAAAAATTCTAAGATTTTATACTTTTGTTGTGACAACGCTGAACACGAGTAGGGCATGAGCATAATTTGTCACTAGCCGTTTACGGCCAATGACTTAAGATAGTTGACTACTGACTTCCGGGGTATTCAAAATCACTGGCCGATTCTGGCTCGATTGCAGTTGTACAGATTAAACCTAGGAGAGCCACAGTGGTATAATAGACGGTCAAAAGTAGGCGGCCAAAAGTAGTATTTTTAAAATTAAAAATGTATTGTTTTTCCATATCAATAATTTATCTTTACAATATTCTGTGGCTAAATACAGAATTTAAAACGAGTTAATTAACTTTCGGCTCATCGAGCTGTTTGTATAAAATAAATTCATACATTATTTGATTGATATTTTCAAACGTTCACACATTTTCGACTTCTTTAATTTTCTCACTTAGAAAGATAAAAAATATTTCTTTTTAAGTATTTATTATACTGTCATGGTAAAAATGACATATTATTTTATTAATTTTTTTTGTATTTGCTGGTTATGTTGTATATATAATGGTAAATAGATTTTGAACTTTTGAAAAATTATACTTAAATTTAACCGTTTTACTAAATTGTTCAATATATATATATTGTTAAGGAAATTGGTATAAAGTATTATACATTTGAATAATAAACATTTCAAATTCATCTAAATATTTTTTGAGTTCAGTTTCAATTTTCAACAGTAATTTACAATAACGGTTTTCCTTTAATAAATATACCGTTTAGGTAGGTACCTACTATTGTAAAAAACACGATTTATGTGTTTAATAAACTTTTAGCATTAAATTAATTTTTTTCCATTAATATCTTCAGGTGGTAGTTCGTAAATTATACAATTTAAATCAGTGGTCCCCATTCCCTAACCTTCAATTTTAGAACATATTCTACTTATATACAAAAATTAATTTTGTTCACACATTTTAGAATTTTATTTATGTTTGATAAATCAAACACAATGAAATTCCTTATAGCAGGTTTAGGTATAATAATGTTTATGATAAATTGATCAATTTTAAGTGAATGTTAAAATAACATACAATTTAATGCAAATTACTATTATAAAAAAATGTGATCATATTATTATATTTATTTATAAGTAAACTACAATATTATAAAAACAATTTATGGGATTTTTGGGCTTGCATTTCCTTTAAGTACAGAGATATTCTTGGCGGGATACTGATCAAAACTACATGCATGTCCTTATAGTAGCATTCGACCGATTTCTTTGTTTATTTTTAAAGTAAAGCAGTAAATCCAAGGAAAATCCTTATAATAAATAAAATAATAGACGGTCAGCATGACGCAACGAGACGTTTACATACGTTGATTATATTAAAAATAATTTTATTATTATAGCTGAAACACGTAGCCGACTATACGCACTTGTCATCTCAATAATTATGAATATTCCTCGTTGCGACAATTAAAATAATTATTAAAATATAGCTGGAACACGTAGCCGAATATACGCACTTGTCATCTTGATAAATACGTCTCGTTACGACGCGGGGATTGACTAATTTTTCAATGTTGCCATGAAACCCAAATTTGGTTCTCGGTGAATTTTTTTACAGTACAACGAGAATCATATATTTGGGCTTTATTTAAATAATGAAACTTTTATTAAATATTATCGAATATCGATTTTTGTCATTAAATGTATTATTTTCTGATTTTGCGCTATATATTGTAATATGAATAGCGAAAACCTAAACATTTTTTTTATTGATCTTTAACTTCGAAGACAAGGTCCATTAACTTTTTATACGCATATAATTTTTTATTTATTTTGGTTACTATTCGATTGAAATGAAAACCTAAAATTATTATTATTCCTACGACATATTTAAATAAAACTACAAAATATAAAAATATATATCAATTATTATATACCATGCCAATAGGAAACATTTAAAAATAATTGTTGGCATTCATAAAAATATAGCGGATGTCCAAAATTGTATTACTCTTAATACTCCACTTCGTGACGCTCGTCATATGACAACTGTAGCTTATTATTTTTTTTTCCCAAAGGCTTGATACTCATTTATATTAATATTTAATTGTATATTAAGATTTTTACTGGAAAACACGGAAAAAATTATTTCAGTTATTCGTGGTGCATGATTCGATGAACCAGTCAGATGGTCTATTGTATCTGCAGAATAAATAAGGTTCGATGTACCGAATTAACTATCGGCCTGCACAATATACCAAGTAGATGATATTGTAAACACAAAAGTACAAGGAGAAGAAGAACGATGTGTGGCTGGGATCATTAAGTCAGTTACAGAAGATAACGGGTACATCATTTTTCCATACTCCAAGTTTGGTTGTATTGAATTTCTATTTAAACACGATGACATAAGACCATACCAAACACAATTCCCAGGAGGAAAATTTAAACCGTTGTACCTTGCGTTAACTATGACGCATACATAATTTTTCCTTACTCCAAGTTTGGTTGTAATGAATTTCTATTTAAACACAATGACATAAGACCATACCAAACACAATTCCCAGGAGGAAAATTCAAACCGTTGTACCTTGCGTTAACTATGACGCATACATAATTTTTCCTTACTCCAAGTTTGGTTGTAATGAATTTCTATTTAAACACGATGACATAAGACCATACCAAACACAATTTCCAGGAGGAAAATTTAAACCGCTGTACCTAACATCATCGATGTCAAGAGACTTGCAAAGAAGAATGATAAGAAGACATGAAAAGAGGGCAACACAATATTAACGACAAAAATAGTAAATCGACAAAGTTAGTTGTAATCCTTTTTTGAACATTATTTTTTAAATTATTAAATTTAATAACTACATATTTTATCCTATAGGTATACACATTTGTGGATTTTTATGGGCAACTTCCAAATAAAATAACTATTGAAGATTTAAACGAGTTGTAACTATAACTCAAGTGACTGCTCTTCTGGTGGATGGCAATTCGTCTGATGATACTACATTGAATACTATATTTATAATTTTATATTAATTTATTAAAATATACATTATGGTATACAACACGAATACGGAATGCCAACGAACTCGGTGGATTGATAAATACTGTAACATGTATATTTCAAATTTTGTCTCAAGGAAATAACAAAAGATGTTAGGTTGTTGATTTAGTTGGTGTATGGATAAGACGTGGTAGTCCATTATTGAATGGCTTATATAATGACAAAAAAAAAATGTAAATTTAATTTATCCTACAAGTTTGGTAGAGCAGACTTCCGCCTTCTTTTTTCATATTCTATTTGATGATTTATTATTATTATTATTATTTATTTGTTTTCATGTAAAATAGAAATGTATACATACATGTAAATTATTACAAATATTTATACTTATTATAATTTGGCATTATATATAAATGATTGTCTCCGTAAGCTAGGCTTGTTGTGGAGACAAGGTATAAAGGTAGGTTTTAATATAGAAAGACACATGACTGGAAATCTAAAAGTTATAGAACGTGCCTAACACTATATAATTAAATAACTAAATAATTTTATTAATATATCATGTTTTAAATTATCAATAAAAAAATATGAATATGAAAATAAAGGGACTACATCTACTAAAAATGGGACAAAAAATTGTAATGTTCGAAGTTTGTCAGGAGACTAGGGCTGGACATGCTCAAAACAGAGACAATTCTGTTTAACTTCCACCGGGAAGTCCATTGACTCTAAAAGCCACACACTTGTGACATAATTCAGGACATAATTACCCCACAGTTTTGGTACAGGTTATAAACCACACACATTTAATAGGTTAAACTTTACTCTTTTTAAAATTGTTGTAGGCAAAATCCAAAATAATATTTAGTATCTACTATCTATATATATTTGTTAAAAAAGATATTTACAATTATTTATATATTCAACGATTCAAGACATTAATTGTTGAAAACTGTAAAAATGTAAAACTTTCTACGTTTTATTGTCTGAAATCGATTGCCAACTTTATTTAAATTTAAAAACAATAATGTAAAAATGTAAAATGTAACATGTTAATAATTAGGTTAAGATTTTTTTTTAAATTCTTCATAACATTTCCATTATTATATTATGCATTTTGCACTATACATTTTGTGTACTTCAAATCATCAAGTACTCAACACTTTGCCCCTTTATTTCTATGAATAATTTGATCTATTCTGTCATGTGGCACTAAAAACAGTAACCTGTATTTTGGTACAGCGAACCGATAAAGTTAGCGGTTTTTGGGGTAGAAATCATAAGTGTGTGGTTTTTGGATGCAACCATAATAACCCTACCTTAACCTTAACGTGGCCGACACAGCGGCGGCGTCTCCTTCCGGTTCCTCTTCGTCCTCGCGGTGACTGCAGCTTTGGATTTTCGGAGTTTTAGACTTGCCGCAAAACGCGGACGGTACGTCGCTGTCGATTGGCAAACAGCAGACAAACGACTTGAATGACGACACCTCAACCACGACAGTCCACACTGGTGTCAACTGTAATAGCGATACTTTCTTCTTTTCCTCATATATTACGGACAAATTCGTTTTCGTCGGCTCCCGTTTGTCTCAAAATAGTCGCTCTTAGTGTTATTGTAGACGTCTGAACTATGAATGACATGGATTTTAATATTGTCCGACGACTTACACGAAAAATCCCCAAGACAACGGTTACCACGTCAGTTATTTCAAGCCAGGGAGTATCTACGTTTATCATATTATATTCTTATACAGCCAGCATTATAATTTCGGGCCCATTTATTTTACCAACCACCGTCATTATTATTATAATAATAATAATATCTGCGTATAGGTCTCTTATTTCATAACATCTTAACTTTATCGTTGATTTCAAATAATTTATAGTAATATTTAAATCATTCACAGTGTACAGTTCGATTCATTGATTTGTACTCTCGTTTAAGATTAAGAGTGAAGCGATGAATATAATTATTTTACAAAGATGTGTGTATTTGTTTTTGTTTGCAGGCATAACATATGTCACCTTGTGGCAAGCCTGGACATAAATGAGTTAAAAAGTTAAAATAGTTTTCATTATCTTAATATTTATTGGTATAAATTTAATAAATAATGATTTACTTTTAGTCAAATTGAAGTTACGTTAATTTACAAATAATTAAATAATAAATTGGTACCTATAATAAAATTATTATTGATGATGCATATTGCATACAAATCTAATAAAATAGGAATGTTGTTCCGTTAACCCAAATTGTTCAATAAAAATAACTTCATTGATTTTTTTAGAAAAATCTAAAAAAATTAAAAACACAGTTATTTTTTACAAACATTTTAATTTATGAACGAAATTAATTATTGAATATTTGTTGTAATTTAAAAATATTATTCGTGGGAACCTACTTGAAACTTTTAGAGTATATTATTATATTTTATGCACAAAATGACTTTTTAAATGTAATTTATTTGGCAAAAATGAATTTAACCTGCTGTAGTGCTCATTCCTAACAGTAAAATAAATTCCTTTAATCATAATAATATCATCAAATATATCAAGTAATATAGGCTAATAGAACGTCTTTGCTCAGAATCGTTTTTGGTGTACAATAATTTTATATCATTGAATTCAAATTTAACACTGTCCATTACAGCTGTGATGACCCACACTTGTAACCTACTGCAGGTACAGCAGAGCAACATCCACTTACCATATTTGAATAACTTTTTTTTTTATGTAGGTATTAGAAAAACAAAAAAAAAGACAGCTTAAGTTAATGTTGTTAGTTTCCATAAAACATTTAAATTGACTGAGTTAAAAAGAAAAATAGGATAACTATTAACTTTAATCTTTTTTAAATGTTTTTTATCAACTTATATTACCTCAATTAAAAATTATCATCAACTTGCCCTGGCTTTGGAGCAGTAAAAATACTTCTATTTTCTATTCAGCATATTTTGCGGCTGGAAAATATTTGGTACTTTGGAGGAGTCAAAAGTAAAAAATTACCATTAGTTTTCAAAACCACTTTTCAACAAAATCGATTTTGTTTTTGGTGTAACTCAATAATACAAAATAATCATAAATTGGTACTTGGCATTTTCACAGAATTTTTATATGTACCACCAATTTTTCAAAATATGTTAACTCTTTTTCTGTTATTTTTTGGCATAAACCATTTTCGACTTATATACGTTTTAAAATTAATGTTTATTAAATATGTTTTGCTTGGTCAAAAAATTTGAATTAAAATATAAGGTTCATCACAAGTAGTTGTTCATCATAGACAAAACGAAACGCGTTTACGCAGAATCATTTTTTATATGTTTTAGAATAACCTAAAAAACAATTACCTAAAATCGACGAAGAATAATATTTTTAAGGGAATGACATACCGATTTGTCTTAATATTTCCTCAAAATAATTTAAACATCATTTCAATTTTCCATTTTTTTTTTTCTAAGTCGAATAATAAGTCAAATAATAATAAAATATAAAACCGACATGTCACGCCCTCAAAAATATTATTATCTAAATTTTTGTAATGGATGATATTTCTGTAAGATTATATATTATAGGTATAAGGTCAATATAATATATTGATATATGTATAGTAAACATATACAACGACATATGTTATTACACCTACGTTAATTTTAATGTTAAAAGTTACTTTTATTTTTTTTAAACTTGTAAAACCTGTTTTTAAAGTTCCAAGATAACCGGAAAATTTAAGTAATTTGACACAGTTAAAAATCAGTTACTTTTTTCATTTAGAATTATATTTTTTTTAAATCCAATAATATCATAATAGTATAAAAGAGATCTTAACGCTTTAAATAAATTGCTATTAGTACTTATCCCCATAACTTTTCTACTTATAATATATATATTATGAATATGTTATATTATAATTTATAGATCATAACTATTATTTAAAACTATTATATTTAGAATTTATTTTATTCATAAATAATATTTGGTAGTTCCGATTATTATTATTTTATTTTTTATGAAATTAATTTTTACAAAATATGATTTATATATTAAATCTGTGGTTTTAAGAAAAAAAACAACTTAACATGACACATAAAAAATTAAAACTGAATAAATTAGAAGATACTTCTATTAAAAAAATAACTCGGTTTGTAGCTTGGTTAAAAGTAACTTAATTTTAACATTTGTACTTGTTAATATCGGATGAATGCCTTGGATTTAAAGCAATAATTTCGTGTAGGTATTTAATTAGTTGATTTTTTATAAATGGTATTGATTGCTCATTAGTCGTAAGTATAACAATAAATGCTCATAGAACACTGCTGTATAATAAAAAACAATAGTCAAATACATTTATGAAAACGTCTTAAATTTAACTAGTATGAAATCGTTTTTATGATCCTCGTCGAACTTCCACGGGCTTGAGTGACTGTTTTCAAAAAAAAAAAAAATACATAGTTTCATAATGTTCCACTCACTGATACACGACAATATTACTGAGTACTGAGTATCTATAATATATCGCTGAAAACTAAACTTTTTTAGTGATTTTTGAATATCGTATAGGCATGATAAAAATATTGGCTTTGAGTAAAAATGAGTGTTCATGCCGAATTTATAGACTCGACGCCATAAATCATGTCCTTACCGTATTATTTTAATCATGCAATAAGCTGAAGAGCAAGTAGACGCCTGACATCGCCAAAAACCTATCTTACCACACTAATACACATCCACACTATCCAATTCTCTTCGATCTCACCATATTATCAAGGTCCCGGCCAAGTGTGCCATGTTTAAGTAGTTGTGTTTAGGCAATTCCATCGTTCTTTGCGGCCACTTCTCGTCTTTGCAAGTATAGTAAATTACCATTAGTTTGTGCACACTTCCCACCAATAGCCAGCACAATACATATTACGCACCCGCATGCGCGTCGTCGTCGTGTATAATTCAGCCATTAGATCAAAATATTAAAAATAAATTTATTGACATGAAATAGTAATACGCTTGACAAAAATAAAATGTAAGTACTTCCTATGAGGTCTAATTTTAAAAACGCAAATGTGTTTGAATTCATAAACAAGATTACAATGCATAGGTTGAAGCACTTTCTCAGTGTTAGCAGATTCTTGACGGGAATAAAATTTTAATCTACATTTTATCAATTTTTCAATTTTTTTTGCTAAATATAATATAAAAAATATAATAATATACTATATACTCTGACTCTAACAGCTGCAAAGTAAACTTCTTAATCAAATCAAAAATCTTTGCATTTTTAAATTAAACCACTAGAATAGCCCCTTCATTTTTGTCATTCGCTAAGGTCGTTTTGATGAAAAATTGATATGGTTTACAAGGACATTAATCCTTATTATTATTATTAAAATTGTGTGTTTTTTGCATTTTAATACTGTATATCTTCGTGGTTCATGTTAATGAATTACTATCATTTTTTAAAACTACTTTTTTGATCTGTGCTGTCGTGTACATACTTATGCAGCTACCGTGTTGTTAATTTTTCATATTATTTTCATGTGAATTTTCTAGTCATTTATTACCTACTATTTCACAGTTCCGTGTGTCTTAGATTGTGTATTACAGCTGGAGTCTCGTGATGGTCAAAAATAAATAAATTCACTTTTGTTGATTTAAAAGCCAAAACTTGTGAAGCTGGAGTGTCTATAGTTATCGAAGTCATCTCTGGTAAAAATCGAACATGGTCGGAAATTCACCGACAGTGGATTAATTGGATACGTTCCACCGGTGCACGTGGTGTATTTTTTTTTTTTGCGATTCAAAAAGTGTAAAACGAAAGTTGAGTTCGAGTATGTCTAGTTATAAGTATCCCGTATGTTTAGGTCTACGGGGAAATCTAAAAATGTAAAACAATCAACATATATATGAATTCTATCGGAACTTATTCTAAGGATTTTTACCTACTGCCCAAACACACCGAAGTTTGTTTCATGAAATCTATTTGGAAAATTATACTTATCCCCCTCCTCCCCCCAAAAAATGTTATATTGATATTTGAGAATGTGGAAAAATATGTAAAAAATACGAATATTTTCCGTTGTACGTATACCATTATTTCAATTGAATTTCTTTAATTACGTAACCCCAGCTAATAACTGTATAAAATATAATATATGAATTGATTACGTACAAATAGTTTTAATAGCAAACATTTCGAGGCATAGGTATAGTGAGTAATGAGTATATTATAACTAAAACATGTCAATATTATACTTTTGTTTTTTATACTTATTAGATATTATTAATTACAATTTTACAATAGTACAATACAATTCAAATATCTAAATAATGAAAATTCTAGGACATCGTTTTGTAAGACCCGAGGATTCAACGATTGATCAAAAATGCCTTTAAACCAATCTTGTTCTCGTGCTTTGGAAGTTTCTTTTAACTATCGGTTTGATGAGTTTATCCATAACAAAGTTGCAGGTCTTGGATCCCATAATGTTAAAGGTGGCATGTTAAAGTGGTTTCATTTTTACAAGTCAATTCGGAATTCGAAGTGGTAGTGGTCGATTTTATGGTAGGTTTAACTAACCAATTCGTTAACAAATTTGAAGTCATATTCATATGTTATTAACCTGAAAAAATTAATTTATGTAATATATACCGATACCTACACAACAATTATGTAGGCATTAGGCAACTCTTTTGTGTGAAATGTAAATGAACGTTGGTATGTGTGTGAGTCATAATTTTCACTGAAAACGCCAAATGAACAAATAATATTTGTAATTTTTCAATTTCCATTATCAATATTATAACTCATAATACTTCTCAGTTATAATATTACAGTTGCATCCTTAATGTGCAATTTTATTATATTATAAGCATGGGCCATGGCACATGTGTCACGTGCAGGGCAGTGTTTAAATAAAATGGCAATGGAGACTACTACACATGCATTATTCTCAAATATTATCAACTTTAATTGATTTTAAATAAAATTTTTATTACATTAATATTAGGTATACATAATAAAAGTATTTTAATATTTAGTCTTAAGAAGTCATACCCACATCAGATATTTGTAGTTGGACGTGCTGCACCATAATAACTGAACTTGTTATGAATTCAGGGAAATAAGCAACTAAAAAAATTTAATTTAAATTCATTAGTTTTCACAAAAGACAAACTATACATAACTATTAAATTATTATACCATTAGAAATACTCAACAAGTCATCGTACATACAGTTATCTACTCGACATGGTGAGATAATGAAATATGAATTAGATGCCAAACCTCGGATTGACTCTAAAGATCTTCTTGTTCTTTCAATATTGTATCACCAGCGGAAGAAATGAATTCATTCGGCGTGGAGGGGTTTTCGATGCTCCTTAGAGAACTTAGCGAGTAGCTTAGTATAGCTGCTTTGAGTATGCGTCTTGTTTTGATGAGGTCTAGGGCGTAATAAATTGCCGTTACCTCCGCTGAATATATTGAGCAGAAATTGGGGAGTCTGAGCATTGATACGTGGTCTTTAAATACTACTGAAGCACCAACTCCGTTATCCGTTTTGGAGCCGTCGGTGTTTATTTCAGTGTGGTCGCAGAGATGGGAAGTGATTGATTGTAGGACAACGCATATTGTTTTCAAGAATTACGGGTATATATTATATAACATATTATTTCTCACCTGAAAATTAAGTTTTATTATCAATACAAGTATACAACACAAATATGAAATATTAATATTTGAAATGTTGACACAAATCATATTTGACACAATATCACATTTAATAAAAAATGAATGTTAAAAGTTAATGTTTTTTTTTCCAGCGTCGTAAATTAAAATATGATTGAATTAATAATTTTAAAACAAGTTTGGTGAAATGTTGCTTTCTAAGATAAACAATATTCAATAATTATTTAAATTTATACCTGATAACTTAACAACAATAATAACTTAAAATGTGAAAAAGTGATCTAAATTTCACATTGCATTTTTTTTCAAAGATAAAATGGTCCAGTTATAGATTATATTCGTAGTTTTAGGATGGTAAAATATAAGGGGTTGTTGAAGCCTCACTAAAAATGTGCAATGTGACATTTTGAGGGGGCTCAAGTGCCACATCCCCCTTTCGTTGATTTATGTTAATGATATTCATTAAAAACAAAAAATACCTAAGTATCTTTAATATTTTTAAATTGTTAGAATATTAAAACATGACAAAATATTACCATGTGAGTATAAAAAATTCTAATTTAATCATTTGGTGAAAATATCTTAATTGTTTGAAGTTAGGTGTTCGTTTTTAAATTACAAAAAAATATCAAAAAAAGGTCGAGGATGAATATTTAATTCAATGGTAAATATCAAATTTCGAAAAACTTCAAATGCGGACAATAAATAAATGTGATTTTCCAGTGAGCTTTTTTTTTGATATAGGTTGGAAAACTTTTTAGGAATTTTGTATTAAATTTTTTAATTTTATTTACTTATAAAAATTCAAAAAATCAATTAATTTTATTTCATTGAAAAAAATAAATGCATTCATGGGTCGAAATTTCATAATTGTTCTTTCTTTGATTTTCAGCTTCATTTCTAAAAACATTAACAGACCTAATGCTAATGCCTAAAGAACTTTTTACGTCTTAGTTGAGTTTCAAGACAATAAATTGAATGGGAATTACTTGATTTTTTCCTCGTTTAAACTTTTTAGTTGCTCAATAAACATTTAAAATCTGTACTTATTCTACAAGAAATATTAAAGTTTTTTGTAAATAAAAATTGAACTGAAGTATAAATAGAAATAATATTTAAATAAACTAGGATACTTAAAAGTAATTCATATATATCTTAAATTGGTGAGTTTGTGGACAGTTTTGAAATATTCATTTATTTTATGTATAAAATACGAGTATTTTCCATGTAAATATATTGAGACTAAATTTATTATTTAAGTATAATTGCAGTTGAATTTCTAATTTCCCATGTCATTATTGAATTGTTTTATCATTATCTGCGAGGATTACGAGTGAGTGATGGAGCGGCGTGTCACCTCAATGCTGTAATACTTAAAGTTATCTCAAACATAGCTATCATCAATGAAACAACAACAACAAAACTGTCATTAGTATGTTGTGGGTCGCCCATAAAACTCGAAAATTGCATATCTATGCTTATAAATTGCTCAATGCCAGACAATATATTTTGAATATTTTATGCTGTATAGAAAAAGACAGTATAAACTATAAATAATCAGTAAAAATATCATATATTGGTCGAATATTTTAGAGTTACTTCAAAAACCAAAATAGATTTGGTCTAAAATCAATTTTGTGTTAAGATTCTCGTTTTTAATTATTTTTTTCTGTCTTCCCCGGCTCTTTTCAAAAATACTGGGAATTTTAAATTTGGACACTTTGGTGCACCAACTAGTTTCAATTTCACACCGAAAAATATGCTGAAGTTGAAAACCGAAACATTATTTTTACTACTTATCGTGTACTCTGCGACGAATAGTTAATTGATCTTTGATATCTTTGATATCAAAGAATACTAATTGTTGGTATCATAAGAAATGCAACTACGATGAAAAAAATATAAAGTAATTAATTAATTACGATTATAATAATAGATTACAATAATAATTATCATTTTGATGGCTGCGTGTTAAAAAAAAAATAATGAATTGTGTTTGAAAACAATTTTGAAGGAATTTATTCGAAAATTATTTTTAGAAGTGCCTCATTAGATGACAAATTTGTGTATCAAAAGATAGTTGAAAGTAAAAAATATTTAGCACTTATTTTAAGTTCGATTTATACCAATTATTTCAATTCAAAGTATTAATGCATTTACGAAACTTAAGAGGGCCATAGTTAATAAACTAGTGAACCGAAATTGATAATTTGACTATCAAAATTTTTTTTCAAAAAAATCTTCAACAAAATCCATTAAAAATAAAGTTGTTACCATTTTAAAAAAAGTTGATTTTGCTGTTGGTACAGTTTCGAGTTTTAAAATTTTGAAATTTTTCTAAAAATAATGTCTTGTTAAAAATAAAGAAACAAGTATTTTTTTGTTTTTTTGAAATCCCATATCATTGATCCATAATCGATAAAAAAAAAAACCTGAGTGCAATGACATAACAATTTAAGATACATCCTTTATATGAAACAGCATGTCGTTATAATTTAGTACATATTATACATTTACACTGATTTAAAATACACATAAAGTATAAACATGTATTCATCACTCAATAATAATCGTATAACAATGTTGATTATTCCATAGTTCAATTTAAAGTTAATAAGCAGCAATATTTATAGGTTTGTTCAAGCAACTTAAACATTTTCAGCTAAAAGTATTTTATTATATTATTTTGAACTGCAATAGTTTGCAATGTACTGGATAAGAATACATGATAAAAAGCATATATATAATATTATGTGGATCATAATGGCTTAAATATGTTTGTACCTACTTCTTAAGAAATTAAATTTTAATCCCAGAATTTATTTATTTAGCACAATAACCTAAATGCATTTATAGTGTGTGAATTTTGGAATGCAATTTTTTGCAACCGTCCTTGGTGCATCAATATCATGCCAAAATGAGTCTGAACATGCGTGCTGGAAAAAGGTTATCAAACTCACCACGATGACAATAATTATTACATTAATAATAATATCGTCTCCTCTGGTTGTCGGTGGTATATTTCCGGACAAACTGTGAACACGGCGCTTCGATTATGCAATTTCGCTTAACTTTTTCCTGTTGATATTAAGTTACTACGCTTGGATATTTTAGTATAAAATGTAATAATAACAATAGATTTTCAAAATTCGAATATAGATACAGTGCTTGTGCCACGATGGTATTTGTATTTTAAATCCATCAATAGATGATTTGTTGACAAGCTATAAATATATTATATAAATAGTTATCTTGAATCTAAAATTCTGTTTTTTTTGTTTATCAAAGTTAAAATTGTAAAAATAGCCTTTCAAATACCAAGTTTTGTTTCTTATTTATATTATTGTTACAAATTAATAATTATATACATAAATCAAAAATCAAACATAGTACTAATGACATTCTATAAATATTATAATATCATCTTCATACTTCAGTTCTTTAAACATGACGTAGTCGCATGCGTAAACAACTTTATATTAGCCAGTGCGTCGGTACACGCTCAAGTGACGGGACGCAATTAATTTGGAATTTTTTTTTAATACTATTCATGTTATTATTTAAAAACCAAACGCGCAAAATCATTGAGGCCATTATTATTTCGAGACACGATTTTAAAGTCAGTGTAGCGTGGTACAGTCGGCCGCGGGGTAACGATTGTTTGGAGTGGGTTTCGCTGTATGTCATAATAACACTGTCACTATAAAAGTGTGGTTTACTGTGTATATGTATTTACATTTTTTTTTAATCTCCCTCTAATTGAACGAATAACTAAAGCACATTCCAATATCGCATAGTGTCAGTTTATACGCACACACACACACACACACACACACACACACACACACACACACACACATACCATATTATGTATATAAACATATATAAATATATATACTTGTACGCATAAAATTAGAGATGTGAGGTAAATTTGCCATTTACATTTTTACGGGTAAAAAATTTACCGTACATTTTACCAATTTTTTTTAGTTAAATTCTCTATCTCTATATACAAAATACGAGACGCATTATTCAGTTAACATGTGTGTGTATATAGCACATAAAATAAACATTGTGCACTAGAGACTAGACGTTTAGAGAGGATCGCTTGAGAGACCCTATAATGAAACACAGTTGAAGAAATACCTTCAATGTCAACAAAATGTGTCTAGTTATTATTATTATAAATTGAAATATTTAGGTTACTGAAACTACTTATACTATTTTTGTGCTCCATATTTATGTTTGTTTTGTTGTATATGTGTGATAATATTTATTTTTTTATTATTTCAGTACCCGAACATTGTATGATATTTTCTGGCAACAACACACACACACTTGGACTACTTTGCAACTATTTTTTCAGGGAAGGAAACAACATTTTAATCGGATCCAGTTAAATATGTTTGGTTGTAAATTTAAATTTGTAAAACTATATTATATGTCAATATACAGATTTAAATTATTCTTTTTTTTTAAAGTTAAAAATTTAAATATAAGTAATATATACATTTAATATAGCATCTAATACCTAGATTATTATTATATATTATGACGTTTATAGTATTTCTATCACATTTAAGATTTATTTCGTATGTTAATGCATTTGAAATATATAACATACTCATATAATTATAGTGTTGAATAAATTATTATGAAATATTGAAAGTTGAATTTTTTATAAAAGTGCCAAAAAATAGTTATTAAACTTGCAGACTTAACTTTGCACTCGCTTGACAAATATTCATTTTGAACTAAAATATTTTTCAGATTTTCCTGTTTTATTAATAGTTACCATCATAATTTCGTAACTAAATATTTGTGCAGCTTAGGTATGTTCAAATATATTATTCACAAAATTAAGTCTAGTTATTGTAATTTCTAAATGTAAATTGTTTGGTATTACTATAAAAATATAATTAGTATGGTAAGTTTTTATAAAAATATAGGTACCAACGATTTACTCAATCCATGTGGTATTATATTATTTGAAGTTATTATTACCATAAGTAGGGTGTAACCTAACATAATTCTAAACCAATGGATGGTCTTTGTCTGCGTATAACACTCAATGTGAAAACTTCTAGGCTGACCACCAACTGTACCATCATCACCCTCGTCACTATTCGAACTGAGACAAACAATTATATTACATATTTTATAATATGTGTTTATGTAAAGATTAATAACTTATTTTGTTCTAGTAAGTGCACTATTACAGTATTACTAGGCTTAATAATAAGTCCACCATCGACCATAATGTGTGTAATAACTTCGCGAAGAGATTTTCTCGTTGGCTGTCCAAGCTTACAATAGTACAATACTGCTATTACTAACTTCGTCCACCGAACTTCGAATTAGTGCAATAAATTGGTCCTGGGAGTTGGGACTTAGAGACAGATGAAACTGGCTTTGGTTTTGGGTTTATCTTCTACTTAAAATCGTATAGGTATGATGTGTTCATGAAGTTGACTGTCTTGTCTCGAAAAAGGTCTAAAATAAATTTAAAAATAATAAGGCCACAGACTTTTTTTAATTTGAAATCACGTGTTCATCAAAAAAAATTATTTAAAATTAAAAATAAATTATACAATAGCTAAAAAGAATAATAATAAAACTGTACAGTATAGCACTATATCGCCTTGAATAAATAATTCAATATATTGTAAAATAAAGTGATCAGGATTTAACATACATTTTTAAACATACATTTTTGATCTTAATAATATGAACTATGTACACAAATTCTACATTGGTGGAAACGGTGCCACTGCAGTTGGAGTAGTTCCAACAACTGCAGGGGAAGATACTTCAATGATACGTCTAGTTGGTTTAGGCACTTGAACGAAATATTTTAATTTGGTTTTATAATTTACATCTGTTTTATCATTATCTTACACTCTAGAATCATTGACGACGCTACTGATTGGTAACCTAAAAGTTATAAAATATTTTTTCTTCACAAACAGTAATTTTAAAATGTTAAGTATGATTTAATTATTTTTACTCGGGCTTGGCTAGTTTTATCTCAGCTTTTTAATTTTTCCTTTTGTTCGACCACTTTACTCATATTACTGTCAGAATCCTCAATTATCTAAACAAAACCATAAAAATCATTAAAAGTTCTAATTAAAATCTACATTTAAAAACAATTAATTATTTACAGATTTTGAATGAATAATTAGTCTGTGCTAACTGTATATTTAAAAGTGTATTAAATATAAGAATAATATATTTTTTACATTATATTACGGACATTTTTTTAAAATTTAATTAATATATTTAATGTAGCATACCCGTCTCGCCTCCACCCAAGATCATATATTTATTTTTTATTTTTTTTAAATTTTCTATTTTTAGAACATATTTTCTAGAAAACTTATATAACTTATTAAATTTCTAATTCCATACTAATATTTTAGTATAAGGGAAACATAAACCAACTAACTCGCGTCTTCGAGTGGTTTTTGCAGCTACCTAAACAGACACACTAGTATAATATATTATAACAATATTAATACCTAACATATAAACCTATGATAATGAAATTGTTGAAATAACATGGTACGGAAAGGATCTAACATTAGCTTATCTTATCTTTGCCCGTGATATGATTATTAAGTGGGCATGGTCACTTCTCACGTCATAAACAGGCTAAAAATTTCAGCCAAATAGGTTTAATAGTTTTTGAGTTTACCCCGATCATACAAACAAACGCTATCATTTTATATATTAGTGCAGATGAAAGCATTTAAGCCTTTTCTCAAAGCATCAGGAAGATTCTTAAAATCATTTTCATTTTGCTGTGTTTCATAAATTGGTTCATTATTTAATGTTGACCCAGTGGATTTATTTAGATTTTAGACCAACTGTAGACACTAAGGTGAATTGTGGTTTTTTTGTTGGTTTTTGAGAAGTAGTCCCATCAGACTCAATACTTTTTTGGAACTATTTTAAAAATCACTGTCAAGAGAACTTCTTGTCTATTGATCTAAATTATTTTTTGCCACGGATTCAATTTTATCTAAATTGTCTACAGCTTTCAAAACTCTACTAGATTACCATCGACCTCGTTAAAATTAATTAGTCGTTCAACAGGCTTAACTATATTTTATTCATTAGTTATTGTAGACTGTGATAGAGATTGTGGTAGATCATTCTTTGAATTATTTTAATAGATTTAGATGATTCTTTGAAAGTTGGAGTTTTGAGATCATTTTCAGTTGTACTAGACTGACTAGATTTTTTAGAACGACTAATGGTACGATCTCTTTCTTTAAATTTCTTAGGTTTTTTTTCTCCACTAAACACATAGGTATTTGTAATTTATTTTATATATTATTTGAAACGTTTAAGTTGTAACCAATCTATAAAATATCAACACAGTGTTATTAAAAAAATGAATTATTATTTATTTTAAAAATTAAACAAAACTTGTTTTTTGATGACTTTAAAAGCTAGTATTTACATGTACTTACTTAAGTATGAGTATATATGTATATAATGACTATTTAGTTTTATTAATTTAAATTTATCTAAACAAAATATACATATGAATACAAATAATAATACAATATTTTAAGGATATGTGTTTTCATTTATAACTTGAAAGAACTGAACGAGATCATTTAAAATTATAACTTGTTGTACCGTTGTAGGTAAGTGTTGTGTATGAAATGTTTAAATATTTCAAACGTTAAGACTTTGTATTGCTTTTGAAGCCGAAATAAATAAATTATCATAGATATCATACATTTTAAATGATTATAATTAATATTTATTAATGTTTAATACCTGAATAATGTTTTAGTTTCGTATTTTATAAACAATTTTTTTACTTTTTAGATATTATTTGTAGTTATGAGTTATTATGGCTACTTGTTATATAGATTTAAATTTATTCAATCAATATAGGTGCATTCAAGTCTGAGTAATGCCGTGGTATACACAAATCCTGTTATTACATAATAAGTATAAAAATAAAATAATAAAATATTTTGAAATGTTTTATACATATATAGGTATGTAATATATCACATACATTACACACACACACACACACAAACACACACACACACACACACACACACACACACACACACACACACACACACATATTAAGTCAATGGATTGTTTTTCTATAATAATTAGAATAACTTACACAGTATAGTAGGTATCTATTATCTAATCGGTTTAACGACTTGTTATGATCGACGTCTATCTGAGCAAAAACATACAAAAACACTATGCTATTATAGTAACCTTTGATAAAATCGTCTGCATGATAATTTTATTACGCCTTAGCCACCAGGTAATGGGAGTTTAAATCAATTATTTGTATGAGTGTTGAATTAAGTGATACACGTCAGAGAAATACGAATATAACTATACCATAATTAGCAAGTGCACTAGGTACAGCTTAATATTATTTATTATTACATAAAATAATCTTTGCACTTTCATAGATCGAATTAAATTGGACATGGTACATTGAGATATTTTCACATAACATATAAACTGATATGTTTACTTACTAAGTGTTATTTATAATAATTATGGGTTATCATAATATAACTTCACAGGTATCAAATACTATAATCTAGACATTTAATTTGGAAGAAATCGAATGAAGAACTAACTAACAGTTTTTTTGACATCCAACAAATAAATAATTATTTGTACATTATTGTTCATTTAGGATTTTGGAGATAATTTTTTTCAATCGAAATATAATAATTTTTGCTACAACAGCACACGTATAGTCATTGAAACGAAGGTATTAAATTTGAATTCAGTAATAAACCATTGTACTATAATTATAGGTATAATGCGGATAAAAATTCTGAAAGAAATATACTCGTATGGGCCGATATGGATATCACTAGATCAGCATTTATTACTTGAGTAATTTATATTATAATTGTATTATTATTTATTTTTATTATTTATTCTGAATACACAACCTACATCAGGTTAAACTAATTTTTGATCAAAAGCATCACATGTCTGTATTTTACATGTGATTTTTTTTATTCCTTTTTTAGGTAAGTCATATTTTGTGTGTTCAATACATTTCATGTTCACTTCTATAAATAGTAAATACTCTTTCATTTTTTTTAACCAATGTAATATAGATATTGTTCTTTTGTAAAGTGTGTGTTCCTTGATATGTCGATATTAACCTTAAGGTACCTATGTCCTATACAGTATACAACTTCTGATAGAACTACATGGAGTCGTATATAGTATAGGTGCCGAAGAATACAGTGAATATCTTAAAACCAGGGTAATCTACATTATTGTACGTACTTAGAAAATGTCATGGTGTATGTAAAATAATTAAATATGGAGAATAATATTTTAAAATATTTTCGATTAATTTCATAAGCCCGTATGCCAAATGTATTAAAGTCTGGGAAACAGTTGAGTTTTTTTTTCGTAAAAGAGCTTGAAGAAAAAATTTAGCATACCTATCCAATGCTTAGGTGCTTATTATTTGTTCAATATAATGCGTACCCACACTGTATAAACCAATAATAGTATAATTCCTGAAGTATTGTAATCATTATTTATTTTAATGTTAGTTTTGTATAATGTATAGGCAGCGGCAATATAGATCAGCGTTTCTCGTCATTTGGTACGCTTACCACGAGTGGTACTTGGAAGGCTCATAGGTGGTACTCGAAGAAATTCTCTCCGTATAGCAAAAGAGAAATATCGTCAGTGGATCATTGTTTATATTAAATATCATTTGATATTAATAATAATATAAATAATAATTGAACACAATATAGGTAATTAATTTTCTTTTTGTAAATTAAATGCCTATATTGTCATAATTTTGTAGCTATAAAATTAAATAAGATGCTATATATTTATAAAATGGAGTATACAAAAAAACATGTTATTTCTTTAAGAGGTACGTGAACATTTTTTAACTGTGTGAGTGGTACGTGGATACAAAATTGTTGAGAAGCAATGATCTAGATTTTAGATTTTTTTTATTTGTAGAGATAATAGTATTACAGACTCTATTGAATTGTGAATTGTATCACTTAAAAATAAATATTATCTTGAAAGATATACTTATATTTACGAATGGTTATAATTATTTAGTAGCACGTTCTTGAAATGTTAATAAAAAAACTCCGATGTAAATTTGTTTATAAGAACTTTTTGAATATTATTTTATTTTTCGTATCTACAACTAAAAATATGCGTATTCATTATTGATAAGTTTCCAGTTAATTTAATCAAGTTACAAAAAAGCGTATAAAAATACTTACTATCAACCATATACCTATTCCCACTAATCTACTAAAACTTAAAATCACATTAAATAACTTTCTTCCCCTTTTATCCATATTTGTTTGATTTGTTTGAATTATAATTGTGAACATTGGGTACAGTCAAAAACAATTTTGTAAGTTATTTTCAATATATAATATGCTAATAATATAGGTGATTAAAAAATGTCCTCTAACACTGACATAATAATATATTTGTAGCTATATTCCAAACGTCATTTTACATAAGTATAACTTTTCAAAGTGTACATAATCAATTTTTATTAGTTTAATCGATTGATATTTATTTTAATAGGTACCTATACGTGGCTACGTGGATACGTTTGTATTTCCAATCACATCTGAAATTGTCCACTCAAGTAGCTGGCTGTAAAAAGTTAACAGATTTAAGGGTGGAAGCAGACTATGTGTCGAATGGAAATTGTGTTCTACTAATATGACCGACCTTTCGTGCTTGTTGTTCGAGCTCAAATCGTTATTGTTTATTTGAAAAGGAACATAGGTGTAAAATGCGTTATTTTACGCGCACATGTTGTCATATTAACTACATAATTGTACATAATATACAAGGTGTAACAGAGGAACCTGACAAAAAAAAAAAAAAAATAATGTCGCTACCATTTGTTCCTACATTTGTCGCGGGACAAATTTTTTTTAACATCATCATATGAGTTGTAAATAATTTATGAAATATTGTTGCTGGCCTTGGGATCTCCGCTTATAATATAAAACATGTAATAGAATATGTTATATTTACGAATATATCGACCTTATATGCACTACACCGGCAAGCCGCAAGTTAGGCTACATCAAAGGAGCCGACACCACTTATAAGCAAGCCCGTAGAACAGCGTGGGCAGATGTATCACGAAGACCGGAGCAACTTCTCGTCACACACGCACACACTATTATACACTTACCATATTTTCTGCTGAATAAACATTATTCTTTAGTTCACTTGGGACTATTGTGTCATTTTGTCACCAAGACGTGTGGCTTTTGGAACCTTTAGAAATCCCGCACACAACAATGCAGGTACTCGTGTCAGCAAATTTCCTAAAATTGTATTTTGAAAAAAGTTATTACGTTCTAAATTAATTTAATCAAAAAAATATTGATATTTAAACAAATTCAAACTACTCGGCTTACAAAAATGTTTCCCCATCAAAATTGTTCTTATGATCAGATTCACAAAACTGGCTATTTTGAACTCATCCAAAAAAAAATTTAGTTTAATTTAAATGCTTTTATATTATTTAGTATTAAAAAAATAAAAATATTTTTTTTATATTATACATAATGCACCGCAAGTGACTATAAATTATATATGAAAAAAAAATTCAAAATATTGATTGTAAAAAAGTTATTGCATTGGGTAGTCAGTTCTTTCTGTTACACCCTCTGACGCGGCTACGGCGGTGATGGTGATCGCGGTGAGCCGGTCGGCGATCTCGAGAGTCACGGACGGTTTGGGTGGCACTCGACGTAAAAAGAAAGATAGTACACTGGTTGTGGTCCGTATGACCGATATGTCTGTATTTGTTATGCAAAAAATGATGTAAGACACGAAAAGAAACGACGGTGTCCTGGCTGGATGATGGTTCGGGTAACGACCGGTGTCCGTTTTCGTGCTGGTGTAGGCCGTTCGACGATCGGCGTAAGAGAGCGACCCCGTCCGGTACTTGTCCAGCGCGATTTGTCTTCCCGTGCCACCTAGCCTTTGCGGCGTGGAGAGGAGAGTCGACGGTGTCGCGTCGTAGTCACCCATGGTGGTGGTTGATAAAGTCGTAGACCGGTCGCGGCGGTGCCTGTACTTTGACACCTCATATCATAATATTATCTATACAGTTATTTAGTATTTTGTACATATTATTATGTGGTAGTAAAGTGTTTAAGTATAGACATTTATTAGGTTTTAATAGTAACATATTACATTATTATAATGTCATTTGTTTACCGAGTAAATATATGAGGGTTGATGTTACGCCATATGCTTTTGACTATCATAATATAAAGTACACAGGTGCAGATATTTGTTACGGTAAATACGGTTATAATAATAATTTAATTAATAGTATTATGATGATTTTACACATTATGAAGTTATGTTAGGGTAATGATGTGAATATCATTATAAAAAAGAAAACAATCGTTACAGATTTCTGACATGCATATTTTGACATTTTAAAATCTTGTTACAACTCAAAGCAATCCACTTAAATATTGTACAGCCATGAATGCCCATCGTAATCTATAGTTTTTTATTCTCTTATACAATAGTGTTAACTACCCATATAATAATACAATTTTTTTTTCGTTTTCCTTTTTTTTTCACTTAATCAATGATGTTATTTATTATTTCAAACATAAATTTCTTTAGTTGTGTCAAAGCTGACCTTCTAATGATATCCCGCCAGCTTCCATCATCTTCCACCAACCGTCTACCAGTCCGCCTCCCTCTCCCACAATTCGTCGGAAAATATTAAGAAAATTTCTTAGGCTGCGGCTTCCTCACGCACGTTCGATTGAACGTAGTCTTTTCGCACAACCGGATGCAGTCCCAAAGATTGGGGTTTTTTCCTTCTTTATACGTCCAAAATTTACTTCACCCTTCTTATCCCTACATGATGACAATAGTCGATAATATTATTATTATTCATTAATGGTGAATTTCGTCCGTATGTACGTATATAATATTATAATTAGGGCTGTGCATTTTTAGAACAGTGCATTTTTTTTGGTGATTGTGGAACGTAGCATATTTTACTGAATTTTTTGACATTTTTAAAGGTTCTTTAGTGTATTAAATTCATAGCCCTAATTATAATATAATATATCTGCAGTAGTAGTGGTATAAGGCTCGGATGAGTTGTACATTGTACATTAATACATTTTACATTGTTTTTTAATCATGTACAAATCAATGTTTATTTAACAGTAATGTATTTTATAATTAGCACAATGATATTTTGTGAATTGAATTATATAATAAAAAAAGAGATGAATGCAAAGTAAACTAATACATGCAGTAACAAAATGTTGATATAATTATTATCAAATGCGATTAGAACTAGAACGTATATAAACACCGTCCGAAACAGAAAACAAATCAAATGTATTCACTAAAACCAATCGCAAGTAACGTAGTGTTATTTTCTGTAATAATTTGTACATGGTGTTAGAGTAATAATTTTGGATTCGACACCGCTAAGAAGTTCGACGAATAAGGACAGTATTTCAAGTTCGCTATTCCGAAGAATGAATCATAATAGCTGATCAAGAGAAAAAGGCATTGCTAGATGTAAGAATTTATGATTGTATCATGAGGATTATTTTTATTTAAATTCCAAACATTTTTATTCGATTTATTTAATAAGAATTATTGTAAACCTCGAAACAGTTATTGATTATTTTTAGATATTTAGAGTCGATAATAACTTAGAGGCTAAATTGAAACTAGTGCCTACTAATGATGGCAAAATCCATTTTCATTATTTGTGGTCTTATTATTGTCATAGTAGGTCAATGTATCGTTAATGCTGGTAGTGGTAAATCAAAATCAGATGCTGAGAGTATGTTAGGAATGGCGGCTGATGCATCAGAGATTGCTAAGAATGCACAAGAAATTAAAGATCGACATAGATCTAAAAAAAAACCTAAAAAAATTAGAAATAAACGTCAGAAATTCACAAACAATGGTATGATGGGTTATGCCGAAGATATTGACATGATGAAACACGATAGAAGTATTTTAAATAAAAAAATTTATAACAGCGATGTAATGCCAGGTGATATTGTAGCATGTCTGATGAAAAGTGGCAATACACAACATTATGCTATAGTAATTGATGGGACCGGGACCACTGTTGGATTTGGATACTACGATAATGGTATTAAAAAAACAGATGTTCTTGGGATTCCTTTAGGAAATGTGAAAGGGCATTTTGAGTATTTAAAAGCTGAGAACTTATCAGAGTCTTATAAAAATAAATGTGCTGTGTTAAAAAACGCATATAACACACATTTTTTAAATGTTGATGATAATTCCCCTTGTTCTAAACAACTTAGTTCAGCATACGAAAAATGGAGTGTAATTTTAGCAGATAGAATTAACAAAATAAAGTCATTAAATTTAATGTATAACGTTATGGAATGCAATTGTCAAATTATCGGATCATACCTCGCATATGGTTTTTTAAATGAAAGAGTTAATTGTGTTACAGAAAATGGTGACAAAATATTACGATATCGTAATAATAAGCATAGAACTAATGTTGGTGAAGTGAATGATGCATACATCGATTATTACTTAACTTGTCGTGAATAAAAACAATTTAAAAAGTACGTAAAATTTGAACAGTAGATAACAATAATCAATAACTAATGAGGTATAATATAATAATGTAAACCGTAGTGTTAATAAGCAAATATTTTAATATCTTACATAGTATGTAAGAAAAAAATAATACATATAGGACATAGGTATATTAGTAATTATATTAAAAAATACATTTTTTTTCGTATTTGGAGGATTGTTCCAAAATAATAAAACTAAAGTACATTAACCCGTAATATTCTCAATACCCATATTAATTATTCAGTGATGTTTGTAAAATAAATAACATTTTAAATATAAAATCGAAATGAAATTTGAATTGTATCCAATAGTATTAAATCTAATTAAAACGCAGATTTTGTTTGTGTATACAAGATAACGATTTATCTTGGAAGTAATTTGTCTAATTTGTTATCTAATTAAATATTGTTAAAATGTAGAATGATTGTAATCATGTAGAATAAAAAAATTGTATAATTTATTTGTAGATGTACAGAATAAATTAATTTAATTCAAATAATGTGCTTTATAAATGCATTATATTGATATAGATAGATACAGTATACTCTCGATTATCCGTGGAATAGGGTGACAGGACATCCAAGAATAAAAAAAAATAATAAAAAAAATAATAAAAAATAGATTGGAAATTTAAATTTTTGTATTATAAATTGACAAGGATAATCAAGAGCACACTGTATATGCATTTAAATATATTATTGTAATATTAATGAAGTTAAACAGTTGAATGATAATTTTCAACGAGTTTAGGGTCTACGCAAACAATGTAAGCGTAGTCGATTGGTAGATTGACAAGTCGTTTATATTCGATTAATCAGCGGTGAGTTATTTCAAAAATGGGTCAAATAAACCGATTAATCGATATAAAATTGATTAATTTAAATAATCGATCAGGTCTATATTTTTGTGCTTACGAGGACCAGGTAAATAAGGTCTACCAAATGACAGAATTGTAGTCTAATGCAGAACGAACAAAATAATGAGCAGTACAGAGATTTTAGTGTTATTTGATTATGGACATCTGAACTATGACTATATTGACTGTCAGTTGCAAATAATCTGCAGTGATTGTAATTATGGGGTTATCGGTAGATTAGTAGGTGATAGGTATACTGTAAGGTGGGTGAAATAGTGTGCAATTCTATGATATTTTTTAAGTTCGCCACTGCTCTGTAAGTATGCTTTTATGTATAATACTTTCCAGCTACGTATTTGACAATTAAATAGTAGTACATGTATGCATATATATTATTTACTATGCATGCTGCAGTTGATGTATGTGTACATATATGTCTGACATATATATAAGTGCATTACCCACTAGTATGTAACTGCATGTGATCGAACGGGATTATATGAAAATGTATAATGCGATACTACCGTATACAGTTTTTATAACTATTTAACATTAAAGATAAAGAACAATGAATAATATTAAATAATAATAATAATACAAATACCTCGGTTATTATACTTACATTGGCACTCGTCAATGCGATGATGCAGTACTGTAGTCCATATATTATTATATATTATCCAGTATATACCTGTATGCACTATACATAATACATCTGTGTATTGTAGTCGATATGTCATATAATATTATTCAGTATACCTATATAAGTTTGTGCTCGATCGACAGTCAATCAATCTTCTCCACGAAAACTACGTCATTCTTCGGTAGCTATTATACGAGCTGGCGGTGTGGCGGCAGTATAGACGGTGGGTATTTTCCATCCGTGTTACGAAATCAAACCCTTCTGCTTTTTAGAAAACTATAAAATACTACTAAACAACTAATGGCGGATCAATCTCGTCTGCGGCCATGATAACGCGGAAACGATAATCTTCAACCGTCATCGTCTATACTCTCGCACACGCACTCACACTGAAAACGATCGACCGGACGTAACGCCGAACGCGTTGCGACTGATCTCGTCGGCGGCGGAAACGTCGTGGAAGCGTCGCGTTGCCCGCGGGGGCCAATCGCATCCGTCCGCGGACGACGAAAGTGCACCGGCGATCCGCCCATTGACGATTTTCCAGCGACACGTTTGCGTCCAACTTCTTGGTATCACGATTATGGCGGAAAGCATGACATATAGGACATAGCCACAAGAAAAGCGCACTATTTGCAAGCATTTATATAATATATACATTAAAGAAACACTCATAATATGACATTATATATGTATAATGTTGTACCAAAATAAGAACTATATATTTTTTTTTTCTATAAAGTTGTTCATTTAATGAATATTGACAAAATAATCAGCATCGGCTGTATGTTAATTTATTTATTTAATCTCACGGAGAAATAAAAAAGTGTTCTTTCTTCTAAATTATTTGTAAGTATTATTAATAGAGTAAAAAAAAAAACCAACCGAAATCACTTGAAGATCCATTTTCGCTAGCCCTAGATTCGGATTCATTTTCCGGTATTTGTACTGATTTTTCAATGTACAATAAATATTTAATTTCTGGAAGTCGGAGATTTTTAAAGGTTAGTTCTTAAGAAGGCGTTGTCTCCGTCGTACACACGAACGACATTGAAAATTTTCGTTTACTAGTTTCAATACAGTGTGCTATTAGTTTTGGTAGGTATTAAAGCGAATTGACGTACTATCAAACTTTTAGCTTAGAACATTATCTGTATATGTTCTCTCGTAGGTTTATTACTGTATTTTATTTTTTAAGTGCGTTATGTGTACGCGTAACTCATTAATGTATTGAAAAGCTAATAATGTCTGCATTGGTTATACGCTTGAATTACTTCAAAATTCTTGGATACGACTAATACAAGAATGTAACAACTAAACACAGCCGTCATGGATATTGACTGAACATTTAAAATGTAATGAAAGTTTGACTTTTGTAGTGGATGCCGAATGGTGAGGGATGACTGGGGAAGTCGCTTAAGTCCCTCGATGACATGGCAGATGCCGAGTATAATGTGATATCTCAAAATGCTGATATAATAAACAGTATTATATGGGTATCGATGGATTAATTATCGTTACATATTAAATTATCATGAAAACAAGTCTCGAAGAAATCGCTTTTCGGTCTGTGCGTGTAATATAGTGACCACTAAGCAACTATGATGGTTATTAATTATTCCTGATGACTACATGACCCGCGATTTACATATAGGTACGGTATACAGCGATTGAGTTTTATTTATTCGATTTGGTGAACCATTTATTATTAATTCGATCATATTATTATTTATTAGATGTATAAAAGTCTATATAAACACGCGTTTGTCTCTTGTATGTACTTTTCGAGTAGGTTTTATTATAGTGTCATTTGCTTATTTATTTCTTAAGCTTGTTAGATGACCAATCAATCAATCGGAAACTTTTGCAAGTATATTACACGCCTCTACGGTTGTACGCTAGGTGTTTTGGAAGTGTCATAACATAATCATCGCCTAAGTATGTTTGAAACTCGGAACAATAATGTTCTGAAATACCTATTTAAAACTTTTTAAAAGTGGTTCAGATAAATTAGGGATAGGTTAATTTTTAATTATAATTAAATGGAGAACTTATTATTTTTTAATCACATCGATTATATTAATTATACACGTTCAAACCAGAGCCGTTCCAAAAGGGACAGAAGAGGGATATATATTTGTCTTCAAAAGATATCCAACTGTTTAAAATATGTTTGCAAAATTTTAATTCCAAACTACCAAAGTTTTATATCCTAAAATAGTCAATTTATTTTATTTTGATTAATAAATATTATTATTGTCTTTATTAAAATCGAGTTTACATAGGAGTGAGTGTGGTAAGTTGATAAGTCTGGTATAAGATCACGAATTGATTATATTTCTTAACAAATTATGATATCAGTCTGTATTATTAACCAATTACTCATAATATGATGTTATGAAATCATTTTGAAACACGTATCATTGTAAAACCAATATATTCATCGCTATAATACTTAGAATACTCAATTACTAGTTCTCAATATAAATATATTCTCATATTCGATCGTTTGTATAGGTATACACAAAATAGTAGGTACTATGTAAAAATCATGTAGTTAAATATTACAATGTAAAACTAAAATTATCAATATAAATAATTAAATTTTTTTTTATATTGCCTATAATGTGGCATTATGTAAAAATCGTGCTTTCGTCAAAACAAATGGATACCTAAAGCATAAAATTGGTCAAACCAAATTGTTGATTTCAAATATTATTAATTATTATCACCCTGGACAGACTACAAAATCTGTCGTAAACTATCCACTTATTTTTAAAATATTTTGACTATACCACAATGAGGCTCTGGGGCTTTTCACTATTTATTATTGCATCATGTTTTTCGAATCAATATAGTTGATGTGCAATTTTCGATTTCGTTAAAAAATATTTACTAAAAATGATAAACTATCAAAATGTATTGTAATAAAAGTGTTGTGCGTATTTATTGGACTTTTTTAAGCACGTTAAGTTCCGAGCCCCGTGAGTAATTATACTGATATGATATTATATTGTTTATGACTAGAAATGGTTAAAATAAGATCTTTATTCATATTCCAAGTAAAATACACAATTCGAGTGTGTTTTCAGAATTTTTTAAACAATCATTGAAATTAATAAATATAATTCTGATTGTCTTAATTCAGTTTAAAATGAAGAATACTGTTTTGAAGTAGTATTGTCAATACTGTATTGATAACAACGAACAAATAGTTACAACACATTTAACAATTTATCTGAAACAGAAATACCTACTATAAGTGCACCGATCGTCAATGGTGATGATTTAAGTGTTTTAACCCACAGTGTTGTAGCCTGTAGTAATATGGTTTTTGTTAATTTGTCGTCAGTCTGACAAACGAGACGAAAGTTCTGACCGATGCCTAGAATGGTTTATAGATTTTTGGTTTAAATAATGATAACACGACACGATTCGTTAAAAATGGTAGTTTTAATATGAAATAAATATTAATTATTAAGCGAAGAACTTATGTACAAATATACTACGTCCGTCGCCGTTGTCTAACTCAGACCGGTGACGCTTTTTTATGTTGCGGACGCTTGTATGGCTGCGGAAATGCACAGTTATGAGCTGAAATAACATTCTTCAATACTCGTGCAAGGGTATCGAGGCCTTCCTTAAGTGGCGATTACAGTACAAAATAGTATATTGTAACAACTAGTACTGGATTAGAAGAAAATAATTGTACGAATTTTGAAAATTTAAATTTTGTTTCTATTTGTTTTTTTTATTTTAATTTAGTCAATTTATAAAATTTAGCGGATAACAATACAACAATCATCAACTTCTAGTGTTTATTCAATTACCTAGCTTTGCTTACAAGATAATTTACAAGCAATTGATTCGAAACAAGTAGTTTTGAAAACAATTTTTTAATTTAAATGTATAAATATAAATTGAAAAATGAATACAATTTTACAGTATCAGCTTTGAACCCGATAAAAAATCTTCAATTTTTAGTTTCCTTATTGCTCTAGTCACTTAACAGTTAACGGCTAATAGTAAGGAGTGTTAACTTGGACACCATTGTAATAGTATATCAAATTTTAATTCATGATTTGACTATGACTCGGAAAATTAAAAAAATATATTGATTGAATATTTTTTTAAATGTTATAATTATAATTATTATTCATTTTTTTTATCTATAGAATAAGGTTTACGTGTGTATTAACTATTAATTAATATCTGTACTCATTACCCATTTGGGATTTTAAATATAAATTAGTAAAAAATAACAAAATATCACATATTATATAGGAACATGGTTTGTTCAGCGAGAGAACACAAAATATAAATCTCCTTAGCCTCTACAGGAATTATAAATTATATCAATAACATGTCAAATTAAAATTCATAATCAAAATGTTTAAATATAAAATACTTAAATAATTTTTACTATAATATTGTATCGGAAGTATAATTTACATAGTATGGTTTAGGTGTTATAAATATATTGTATTACAAAATACCTATATCTATGTCAGAATCGAATAAGCTCTCTTAAATTATAGACCATGTATTCGTTATTTTCTTCGATAATCCCAGAAACTGTATTATATAATATAATATGGCAAATAACAGATTTATTGGAATTTTTTAGTGTACAGATTATTTATAATTACATTGTTTCTTCATCAAAATAAATCAATTGCAATGAATACACCATACATTAATACATTATCGAGTACAGAGTTAAAAGAATAATAATCAACTATACGTATTCTTGAAATTATTAGTTTGAATAAGTTGAATTAATAATTCAGACGTGTATCGTGCAAACAGAAATATTGAATAAATCATTATAAAGGTAAATCTTCAACAGTTCAAAATCACATGGTTAAAAATGTCCACAAAAGAAATCAATATAAGAACAATACGGTTAAGATCATTTAAAAATAGATTTTATTCGGACACATAATATATGACAAGAAGGTAGTTAATATTTTAAATTAATTAAAATAATACTTTTAGTTGGTTACTGGCACACCAGCAGTTGTCGAATTATCGATACCACATTCGTTTGTGCCTCGTTGAATTTTGAAAAGACCATTATCACCCCAATCTGCGTTCCATGAGTTGACCATCAACCAGTATGGAACTCCGTATTCTTCACCCCAACCGATCAATTTAGCGGCATGTCCTCCCAAGTATGTAGCGTTTTCCGATTTCACATAAACACCTTTAAAACGTGAAATTTCGGTTAGAAATGGTTTTACACGGTTTTAAAAACGAAACACAAAAACATGTCATATTATTAAAATATTGAATTGAATAGTTAGTGCTCGTATCGTTTACCTGACTTGTAACTGGGGAAATCGTCGTATACGTCGAACGATGCTTCAATTGGTCCGTAAGTCATAACGTCCTTTTGGATGCTGCCGTATGTTAGGTAGTAGTAGTCACGTGCTGTAATCGTAATCCAATAGATTAGACAAATTTACACACCTTTTCAAAATGTATCATACTGTATCTGTGATCTTGGTCGAAATCGAGGTCCTGATTTCCGTAGCACATCCTTGTGCATCTGTGATTTGATTCCATTGGTTTACCGGCGCAAGTGTTATTGCCCTGTTCGTCATAAGGACAAGGTGGGACTCTGTATGGTTCGCAACCCTAAAATCGACGTGTGCATGGTTAAACCAAAACCAATAATATTATATTATGTACCGAACAAATCGCATACCTCTCCGGATTTGTAGTCTCCCCCGGTTACTAGACCGTGTTTACTAAAACGTTCCCACGCTTTTATCGGATAACCTCCATCACACCCAAAGCCACATGAATGACAGCAGAAAGTGATTTCTTCGGCGGATAATAGTTCATTGAAATCTGCATTGGTCGCTACGCACAAACGGTCAGCAAAAGCCGAGCTCGTGGCCACTGCCTACAAAAATAATTTTTTTTTGAAATTTATGTCCAACTCTTGACACAGAACAATCGATATTTGTACGTACCCAACACGATCCACAGTTGCCTTGGTCACGAACTGCTCCGATCGTGTGACATTTTTTCCATTTTCTCCTGGCGTCAAAGTGTCTTGGAATTCTGCCGAACAAGTTGTCGTAAGCTGCATCGTCGGATTTGTACATTTTAATATTATTTTTGTTTGGGGTTTGTACTCCTTTTGATCCCAAAAGTTTTAGAAAATGTTCCTTTGGTGTACTTGGGTCGAAGTTCACACCTGCCTTATTTGTTAAACGTAATGATAAGTATGTATAATTATAATTAAATATAAGCAAATTATTTTGAAGATATAAAAATTCATACAATTTGTAATATTCATACGTATGACTCTTAACTTTAATACAATATTTTTTTAAATTGTTATTAATGATTTAAAAATAAAAACAGTAGAGCGTAATTCAGAAGCCTATAAATATTTTTGTTTGATTATCTGAAGTTTAAACGTTGAAGATAAATTATATTCTTGTATAAAAAATAATAGCATCTCACCAAACGATTTTTTAATTTGTGTGTTACTCAAAAACGATTTTAATTGAAAAAGTGAAAATACTTGATATTTTCTTTATTGGTGTACATAATAATTTTAAAAACTTGGTAGTTAGTACACTATATTTTATATATTATTAATGAATTAATATATTTTGACACGTTTTGAGCGATTTATAGGTATTTTTAATGAGCATTATGTATGTATTTTTTTTTCATTAAAAAATTATAATTTAACATGCCATTTTTCGAATAAAATATGTATTATTAATTACTTACCTTCCATGTAGTCGCTTGTTCATTGATATTGTCAATGAAATCTTTTTGCAAAAAGTATGCTTGTTCCGTCACATATACGCTGACGAATATCACAGACAATAACATCAACACCCTAGCCATGGTTGCAACTTTGTCGCTTTCAACTTATTATTTAACAGAATTGAATTAAGAACTCACTGTTGCTGCTTGTACTATTTCAGCAGTAAAATGAATTTCGATTTAAAATATTTACCATTTATATAGGTACGTTTAAATACTCCAAATATACAATCGATAAATCAATGAACAATACATGTATAAGTCATCATTTCTCCGAAAAATTAATGAAAAGATCTTTAGTATTTTTATATCGAATAATCAATAAAAATATGCTATTAAATTATTGAATAAAAAATCACTTTTCATACACTTATAGTCTTATCTGGTTAGTTTGAAGTGATTGCATGAAATGAAGATAATATTTAATTAAAAGATTTCGGTAGGTAACTGATGTTTTATTATATTAAATTTATATTGTGTTTTTTCTAATTGTGCAATAATTTTTTTCTTTTCATAAATGTGAAACTCATTTTGAAAAAAAAAACAAAATGTTGTCAAGTTCTGGTTTGATTATTCATGTTGTTTGATAAAATAGTACATTTACTAAAAAAGCTATCTCATAAAATAAAAATACCTTAACAAGTTAAATAGTATAATTCAATATTCAAAAAATACTTAGTACTTAGTTACTTTTTTACTTTTACGAATACATGCGATATTGCCCGAAACAAAAAAAAAAAACTTGACAATCTCTTGTCTGTACAGTAGCAAGGCGTCTTTAGATGGGTCGCTGCGCGGGTTTTGTTTAATTTTAATTCAATGTTAAATTACCATATTTCTAACATAGCTAAAATATCAATATACATATATACTCATTTTGTGATTGTATCTTGTTTTTTAAATCCCAAGTTGATTTACAATTCCCCATTTTCATTAAAAAATATTTAGTAAAAATTATAAATTATAAAAATATATTGTAATAAAAGAGTCGTGTTTAATTATTGGACTTTTTTAGCACGTTAAGTTCCGAACCTCGTGAGTAATCACTGATAAAATATGATATTATTTGTTACTACAGAAATGGTTAAAATAAGATTCAATAATATTCATATTCCTGGTAAAAATACACATTTCGAGTGTGTTTTCAGAATTTTTTAAACAATCATTGAAATTGAAACATGTCTAACACTTCTAATCGTCTTAATTCCGTTTAAAATGAATAATACTGTTTTGAAGTAGTGTTGATAACATCGATAAATAGTTACAACACGTTTAACAATTTATGTGAAACAGAAGTACTTATAGTGGCACTGGAGTTGGGTACTTGTGTATTAAAGATTTATCTTCTCGTTTAGGTTTCCAACCATGAACTATTTTATTCTTAGGTGGTGAGAGGAGCAAGACGAAAACGTCAAGTACCGATACGCCCATGTACAGCAATGTATAATGATTACATTTTACTTTTTAGCCAAAAACAACAAACGTACCAAGACGGTTGAGGCGCAATATAAATTATTATATTACATAGCTATGTAGCATTTCACCGATGTTCGATGCTGATTATTTAAGTGACTTAAGCCCTTAACCCTCGGTTTAAGATGGTGGTAATACAGTTCATACTTGATCTTGTTCATTTATTGTCTGACCAACCAGACACCAGTTCTGACGGATGTCTGAAATACGTAATAATATTCGCTGCTTGTGCAAGGGTTTTCAATATAAATACCTTATATAAGTGGTGATTGCACTACAAAAAAATATATTGTAAGTACTGGTACTGGTTGAGAAGAACATAATACTTTGGATTCTAAAAATATCAATTTTGTTTTTATAAATTTAATCATTTTAATTTAGTTTATACACTTGAAAAAATACAGCGATCTTCAGCTTCTAGTGTTTATTAAATTATGTAGCTTTGTTTAAAAGTTAACTTAGAAGCTATTGATGCTCCATAAGCAGTTTTGAAAACAATTTTTTATTTTAAATTGAAAAAATGAAAAGAATTTTAAAGTAATAGCCTTTAACCCGATTAAAAATCCTTATTTTTTAGTTTCATCATTGCTCCAGTCAATTAATTGCTTATAGTTAGGAATATTAAATTTGGCACCATTGTAGTTGTATATCAAATTTTGATTCTTGTTTTTGACTATAATTCAGCAGATTAAAAACTACTGATTGAATATTTCATAAAAATTTTCAATTCTTATTATCATTCATTTTTTCTTAACTATAGTATAAGGTTTAAGTATGGATTGCCTATAATTATTATCTGTACTCATTGCACATTTGGGATATTAAATATAAATAACTAAAATTAAAAATAACAAAATATAACATATTATATATTTACAATTAGTCCGTCCAGCGAGGGAGTAGGCAGTTTCGCATGGACGAAAATTGAATCTTCTTAGCATCTAGAAGAATTATAAGTTACTAGCTGATCCCTTGTACTTTGTTGCCCGTTAAAGTTTCAACTCTATATGAGACTCGATGGTGATAATACGAGCAGTATATTATGCCCTCCTGCCGTGTATTATTGAAATAATATGTTTTATATTTATTTTGTTTGTGGACACTCCGATGAGCGGCTATAAGTGCAACTCAGCCACCTTGGTAGGCTTTAGGAATTAATACATTTTTACGTGTCAATACTTTTTGAGAGAGCAAATATTTTTTTTTTTTTTTTGTTAACTATCAAAAATAATTTTTTCACACTTGTGAGTTTCTGTCAAATACATAATCATCGCTGTGATAGGGTCAAAAATAAAACCTTTCAAGTTGAATATTGCTGCACTTATAATAGAGATAGTTAACGGTAATGGCACACTCTGTCTCAATATCGATTATTATTATTAAGTATTTCGTATCAAAATATCGAATTATAGTGCTTTTTGACAAGATTATTGGGAAAAAACCGTCATTGATGCATAATGACACATAAGTACGTAGCCTTAAAACACTTACATACATAAGCACTGTAAACAATTATAATAAAAAGATTATATATTGATCATTTTCACTCTCAACAATTGATTTAGTCATATTATTATTTATTTAATGTTATGACTGTACAAATATACTTGAGAAATTGAGTAATTAATTAATAATTAATAACTTAGTTAATACGAATTTTTTTTTATACTATATATAAACCTGTGTTCAAGTGTTCAAGTTCATATTCCATAATGCATATATATAAATATTAAATATACATATTACACTTGTTTTATCCTTCTAATTTCATTTTTTCATGACAAGGGGTATAGAGACGATCTTATACAATGTGGTTTATTTTAAACTTTATTTTACATGCCTCTCTGTGACTACTCAACTTTAGAGACACGTTCGTGATCTCCCCACCATTATTAAGGTTTATTTTGAATTAAAACTATAAAATTATAATAATTAATAATAAAACTAAAATTTGCATAAATACTAAATATTAGTTACACACATAATATTATAGTCTTCATACGAATTGCAAATATTGTCTTTTTTACTATTTTGGTTTTATTGGCACTTATATGTTTTACTTACTGCCACAAAAATAACATATAGGTAAATAGTTATTAGTGTAAATGTGCGATTGCCAATGGGCCCAACATAATATACCATCGTGTGAGGAGTCTCAATATAAATATCAACAATAGTGGCGATTACAGTACAGAATAATATATGGTTAGGTTAGGTTTATAATGTGTAATAAATATAGTAAAATGATTTTAAAAATATCAATTTTGTTTTTTTTTTTTAATTTTGACAATTTATAAAATTAAGTTGACAAACATGATACAATAAAACAATCATCATTTTCTAGTGTTTATTAAATTATGTATTCTTCTTTATATGTTAATTTACATGCTATTGATTCCATACAAGTATTTTTAAAAACAATTTTTTAAATCAAATGTACGAATATATATGGAAAAAATGAATATAATTTTAAAGTACCAGCTTTTAACACGCTTAAAAATCCTTAATTTGTGGTTTCATCATTACCCTAGTCACTTAATTGCGTATCGTAAGGAGCGATGACCTACGAAAAATAGTATATCCAACTTCGATTCTTGTTTTTGACTATCTAAATAAAATTATCATTCATTCTCTGTTCACCAGTTGTATAAGGTTTATTTGTCTAATGAATATCAATAAATTATCTGCACAAACTACGCATTTGGGGTATTAAAAATAACAAAATATAAGGCATTATACAGGTACCTACACCTAATATGCCCAGCCAGAGAACAGGCAGTCGCTCATGGACGAAAATTGAATCTCCTTTGCATCTAGCGGAATTATTAACTATATCAACAACATAGCCAATTAAAATTTATCAAACAATTGTTTAAATAAAAAATACTTCAATGATGTATACTACATTGAATCGAAAATTATATTTTTCTAAGTATTTCAGCTGTAATAAATATATTTTATTCTAAAATAACTATGTGGTATGTCAGAATCTAATAAGCTCTCTTAGAGTATAGATCATTTATAAGATTTTCTTCGATAATATCCTAAAATAATACGACGAATAACAGATTTATCGGTATTTGTTAGTGTACAGATTATTTTTAATCACATTGTTTCATCATTAATATAAACAAATTGCAATGAATACATAATACATTATCGTGTACAGTGTGACCAAAATAATAATCAACTATTTTTGGAATTATTTTTTTGAATAAGCTGAATTAAATACTCAGACTTGTATCGTGCACACAGATATATTGAACAAACTATTATGAAGTTAATTTTCAACAATTCAAAAAAACAGAGTTCAATATGTCCACAAAATAAATCAATAAGAACATATCGGTTGAGATAATTAAAACAAAGATTTTATTTAGACATTATATATGACATGATGGAATTTTTCATTTTAAATTAACTAAAATAATACAGTTAGTTGGTTACTGGCACACCAGCAGTTGTCGAATTATCGATACCACATTCGTTTGTGCCTCGTTGAATTTTGAAAAGACCATTATCACCCCAATCTGCGTTCCATGAGTTGACCATCAACCAGTATGGAACTCCGTATTCTTCACCCCAACCGATCAATTTAGCGGCATGTCCTCCCAAGTATGTAGCGTTTTCCGATTTCACATAAACACCTTTAAAACGTGAAATTTCGGTTAGAAAT